>NW_027316500.1:34010919-34203641 GCF_026437365.1 Eucyclogobius newberryi | reverse complement strand
AAACCAGGTCCAAACCAGGACTAAACCAGGACTAAACCAGCTCTAAACCAGGTCTAAACCAGCTCTAAACCAGCTCTAAACCAAGTTTAAACCAGGTCTAAACCAGGACTAAACCAGGACTAAACCAGGTCTAAACCAGGTCTAAACCAGGTCAAAACCAGGACTAAATCTAAACCAGCTCTAAACCAGGACTAAACCAGGACTAAACCAGGTCTAAACCAGGTCTAAACCAGGTATAAACCAGGTCTAAACCAGGTCCAAACTAGCTCTAAACCAGGTCTAAACCAGATCTAAACCAGGTCTAAACCAGGACTAAATCTAAACCAGGTCTAAACCACGTCTAAACCAGGACTAAATCTAAACTAGCTCTAAACCAGGTCTAAACCAGGTCTAAACCAGGACTAAACCAGGACTAAACCAGGACTAAACCAGGTCTACACCAGGTCTAAACCAGGACTAAACCAGGACTAAACCAGCCCTAAACCAGCTCAAAACCAGCTCTAAACCAGCTCTAAACCAGGACTAAACCAGGACTAAACCAGCTCTAAACCAGCTCTAAACCAAGTCTAAACCAGGTCTAAACCAGGTCTAAACTAGCTCTAAACCAGGTCTAAACCAGGTCTAAACCAGGACTAAATCTAAACCAGGTCTAAACCAGGATTAAACCAGGTCTAAACCAGGTCTAAACCAGGACTAAATCTAAACCAGGTCTAAACCAGGACTAAACCAGGTTTAAATCAGGTCTAAACCAGGTCTAAACCAGGACTAAATCTAAACCAGATCTAAACCAGGTCTAAACCAGAACTAAATCTAAACCAGCTCTAAACCAGGTCCAAACCAGGACTAAACCAGGACTAAACCAGGTCTAAACCAGGTCTAAACCAGTTCTAAACCATGACTAAACCAGGACTAAACCAGCTCCAAACCAGGTCTAAACCAGGTCCAAACCAGGTCTAAACCAGGTCTAAACCAGGTCTAAACCAGGACTAAACCAGGTCTAAACCAGCTCTAAACCAAGTCCAAATCAGGTCTAAACCAGGTCTAAACCAGGTCTAAACCAGGACTAAACCAGGACTAAACCAGCTCTAAACCAGCTCTAAACCAAGTCCAAACCAGGTCTAAACCAGGTCCAAACCAGGTCTGAACCAGGTCTAAACCAGGTCTAAACCAGGTCTAAACCAGCTCTAAACCAGCTCTAAACCAAGTCTAAACCAGGTCCAAACCAGGTCTAAACCAGGTCTAAACTAGCTTTATACCAGGTCTAAACCAGGTCTAAACCAGGACTAAATCTAAACCAGGTCTAAACCAGGACTAAACCAGGACTAAACCAGGTCTAAACCAGGTCTAAACCAGGACTAAACCAGGACTAAACCAGCTCTAAACCAGCTCTAAACCAGCTCTAAACCAGCTCTAAACCAAGTTTAAACCAGGTCTAAACCAGGACTAAACCAGGACTAAACCAGGTCTAAACCAGCTCTAAACCAGCTCTAAACCAGGACTAAATCTAAACCAGCTCTAAACCAGGACTAAACCAGGACTAAACCAGGTCTAAACCAGGTCTAAACCAGGTATAAACCAGGTCTAAACCAGGTCCAAACTAGCTCTAAACCAGGTCTAAACCAGATCTAAACCAGGTCTAAACCAGGACTAAATCTAAACCAGGTCTAAACCACGTCTAAACCAGGACTAAATCTAAACCAGGTCTAAACCAGGTCTAAACCAGGTCTAAACCAGGACTAAACCAGGACTAAACGAGGTCTAAACCAGGTCTAAACCAGGTCTAAACTAGCTCTAAACCAGGTCTCAACCAGATCTAAACCAGGTCTAAACCAGGACTAAACCAGGTCTAAACCAGGTCTAAACCAGCTCTAAACCAGGTCTAAAACAGGACTAAAACAGGACTAAACCAGGACTAAACCAGGTCTAAACCAGGTCTAAACCAGGACTAAACCAGCTCTAAACCAGGTCTAAACCAGGTCTAAACCAGGACTAAACCAGGTCTAAACCAGGACTAAACCAGCTCTAAACCAGCTCTAAACCAGCTCTAAACCAGGTCTAAACCAGGTCTAAACCAGGTCTAAACCAGGTCTAAACCAGGTCTAAACCAGGTCTAAACCAGGTCTAAACCAGGTCTAAACCAGATCTAAACCAGGTCTAAACCCGGACTAAATCTAAACCAGCTCTAAACCAGGTCTAAACCAGGACTAAACCAGGACTAAACCAGGTCTAAACCAGGTCTAAACCAGGTCTAAACCAGGACTAAACCAGCTCTAAACCAGCTCTAAACCAGGTCTAAACCAGGTCTAAACCAGGACTAAACCAGGTCTAAACCAGGACTAAACCAGCTCTAAACCAGCTCTAAACCAGGTCTAAACTAGCTCAAAACCAGGTCTAAACCAGATCTAAACTAGCTCTAAACCAGGTCTAAACCAGATCTAAACCAGGTCTAAACCAGGACTAAATCTAAACCAGCTCTAAACCAGGTCTAAACCAGGACTAAACCAGGACTAAACCAGGACTAAACCAGGTCTAAACCAGGTCTAAACCAGGTCCAAACCAGGTCTAAACCAGGACTAAATCTAAACCAGCTCTAAACCAGGACTAAACCAGGACTAAACCAGGTCTAAACCAGGTCTAAACCAGATCTAAACCAGGTCTAAACCAGGACTAAATCTAAACCAGCTCTAAACCAGGACTAAACCAGGACTAAACCAGGTCTAAACCAGGTCTAAACCAGTTCTAAACCAGGACTAAACCAGGACTAAACCAGCTCCAAACCAGGTCTAAACCAGCTCTAAACCAGCTCTAAACCAGGTCTAAACCAGGTCTAAACTAGCTCTAAACCAGGTCTAAACCAGGACTAAACCAGGACTAAACTGGGTCCAAACCAGGTCTAAACCAGGTCTAAACCAGGTCTAAACCAGGACTAAACCAGGTCTAAACCAGCTCTAAACCAAGTCCAAACCAGGTCTAAACCAGGTCTAAACCAGGTCTAAACCAGGACTAAACCAGGTCTAAACCAGCTCTAAACCAGCTCTAAACCAAGTCCAAACCAGGTCTAAACCAGGTCTAAACCAGATCTAAACCAGGTCTAAACCAGGTCTAAACCAGGTCTAAACCAGGTCTAAACCAGGACTAAACCAGGACTAAACCAGCTCTAAACCAGCTCTAAACCAAGTCCAAACCAGGTCTAAACCAGGTCTAAACCAGATCTAAACCAGGTCTAAACCAGGTCTAAACCAGCTCTAAACCAGCTCTAAACCAAGTCTAAACCAGGTCCAAACCAGGTCTAAACCAGGTCTAAACTAGCTTTATACCAGGTCTAAACCAGGTCTAAACCAGGACTAAATCTAAACCAGGTCTAAACCAGGACTAAACCAGGACTAAACCAGGTCTAAACCAGGTCCAAACCAGGACTAAACCAGGACTAAACCAGCTCTAAACCAGGTCTAAACCAGCTCTAAACCAGCTCTAAACCAAGTTTAAACCAGGTCTAAACCAGGACTAAACCAGGACTAAACCAGGTCTAAACCAGGTCTAAACCAGGTCAAAACCAGGACTAAATCTAAACCAGCTCTAAACCAGGACTAAACCAGGACTAAACCAGGTCTAAACCAGGTCTAAACCAGGTATAAACCAGGTCTAAACCAGGTCCAAACTAGCTCTAAACCAGGTCTAAACCAGATCTAAACCAGGTCTAAACCAGGACTAAATCTAAACCAGGTCTAAACCACGTCTAAACCAGGACTAAATCTAAACCAGGTCTAAACCAGGTCTAAACCAGGTCTAAACCAGGACTAAACCAGGACTAAACCAGGTCTAAACCAGGTCTAAACTAGCTCTAAACCAGGTCTAAACCAGGTCTAAACCAGGACTAAACCAGGACTAAACCAGGACTAAACCAGGTCTACACCAGGTCTAAACCAGGACTAAACCAGGACTAAACCAGCCCTAAACCAGCTCAAAACCAGCTCTAAACCAGCTCTAAACCAGGACTAAACCAGGACTAAACCAGCTCTAAACCAGCTCTAAACCAAGTCTAAACCAGGTCTAAACCAGGTCTAAACTAGCTCTAAACCAGGTCTAAACCAGGTCTAAACCAGGACTAAATCTAAACCAGGTCTAAACCAGGATTAAACCAGGTCTAAACCAGGTCTAAACCAGGACTAAATCTAAACCAGGTCTAAACCAGGACTAAACCAGGTTTAAATCAGGTCTAAACCAGGTCTAAACCAGGACTAAATCTAAACCAGATCTAAACCAGGTCTAAACCAGAACTAAATCTAAACCAGCTCTAAACCAGGTCTAAACCAGGACTAAACCAGGACTAAACCAGGTCTAAACCAGGTCTAAACCAGTTCTAAACCAGGACTAAACCAGGACTAAACCAGGTCTAAACCAGGTCTAAACCAGCTCTAAACCAGGTCTAAAACAGGACTAAAACAGGACTAAACCAGGACTAAACCAGGTCTAAACCAGGTCTAAACCAGGTCTAAACCAGGACTAAACCAGCTCTAAACCAGGTCTAAACCAGGTCTAAACCAGGACTAAACCAGGTCTAAACCAGGACTAAACCAGCTCTAAACCAGCTCTAAACCAGCTCTAAACCAGCTCTAAACCAGGTCTAAACCAGGTCTAAACCAGGACTAAACCAGGTCTAAACCAGGTCTAAACCAGGTCTAAACCAGGTCTAAACCAGGTCTAAACCAGGTCTAAACCAGATCTAAACCAGGTCTAAACCCGGACTAAATCTAAACCAGCTCTAAACCAGGTCTAAACCAGGACTAAATCAGGACTAAACCAGGTCTAAACCAGGTCTAAACCAGGTCTAAACCAGGACTAAACCAGCTCTAAACCAGCTCTAAACCAGGTCTAAACCAGGTCTAAACCAGGACTAAACCAGGTCTAAACCAGGACTAAACCAGCTCTAAACCAGCTCTAAACCAGGTCTAAACTAGCTCAAAACCAGGTCTAAACCAGATCTAAACTAGCTCTAAACCAGGTCTAAACCAGATCTAAACCAGGTCTAAACCAGGACTAAATCTAAACCAGCTCTAAACCAGGTCTAAACCAGGACTAAACCAGGACTAAACCAGGACTAAACCAGGTCTAAACCAGGTCTAAACCAGGTCCAAACCAGGTCTAAACCAGGACTAAATCTAAACCAGCTCTAAACCAGGACTAAACCAGGACTAAACCAGGTCTAAACCAGGTCTAAACCAGATCTAAACCAGGTCTAAACCAGGACTAAATCTAAACCAGCTCTAAACCAGGACTAAACCAGGACTAAACCAGGTCTAAACCAGGTCTAAACCAGTTCTAAACCAGGACTAAACCAGGACTAAACCAGCTCCAAACCAGGTCTAAACCAGCTCTAAACCAGCTCTAAACCAGGTCTAAACCAGGTCTAAACTAGCTCTAAACCAGGTCTAAACCAGGACTAAACCAGGACTAAACTGGGTCCAAACCAGGTCTAAACCAGGTCTAAACCAGGTCTAAACCAGGACTAAACCAGGTCTAAACCAGCTCTAAACCAAGTCCAAACCAGGTCTAAACCAGGTCTAAACCAGGTCTAAACCAGGACTAAACCAGGACTAAACCAGCTCTAAACCAGCTCTAAACCAAGTCCAAACCAGGTCTAAACCAGGTCTAAACCAGGTCTAAACCAGGTCTAAACCAGGTCTAAACCAGCTCTAAACCAGCTCTAAACCAAGTCTAAACCAGGTCCAAACCAGGTCTAAACCAGGTCTAAACTAGCTTTATACCAGGTCTAAACCAGGTCTAAACCAGGACTAAATCTAAACCAGGTCTAAACCAGGACTAAACCAGGACTAAACCAGGTCTAAACCAGGTCCAAACCAGGACTAAACCAGGACTAAACCAGCTCTAAACCAGGTCTAAACCAGCTCTAAACCAGCTCTAAACCAAGTTTAAACCAGGTCTAAACCAGGACTAAACCAGGACTAAACCAGGTCTAAACCAGGTCTAAACCAGGTCAAAACCAGGACTAAATCTAAACCAGCTCTAAACCAGGACTAAACCAGGACTAAACCAGGTCTAAACCAGGTCTAAACCAGGTATAAACCAGGTCTAAACCAGGTCCAAACTAGCTCTAAACCAGGTCTAAACCAGATCTAAACCAGGTCTAAACCAGGACTAAATCTAAACCAGGTCTAAACCACGTCTAAACCAGGACTAAATCTAAACCAGGTCTAAACCAGGTCTAAACCAGGTCTAAACCAGGACTAAACCAGGACTAAACCAGGTCTAAACCAGGTCTAAACTAGCTCTAAACCAGGTCTAAACCAGGTCTAAACCAGGACTAAACCAGGACTAAACCAGGTCTACACCAGGTCTAAACCAGGACTAAACCAGGACTAAACCAGCCCTAAACCAGCTCAAAACCAGCTCTAAACCAGCTCTAAACCAGGACTAAACCAGGACTAAACCAGCTCTAAACCAGCTCTAAACCAAGTCTAAACCAGGTCTAAACCAGGTCTAAACTAGCTCTAAACCAGGTCTAAACCAGGTCTAAACCAGGACTAAATCTAAACCAGGTCTAAACCAGGATTAAACCAGGTCTAAACCAGGTCTAAACCAGGACTAAATCTAAACCAGGTCTAAACCAGGACTAAACCAGGTTTAAATCAGGTCTAAACCAGGTCTAAACCAGGACTAAATCTAAACCAGATCTAAACCAGGTCTAAACCAGAACTAAATCTAAACCAGCTCTAAACCAGGTCTAAACCAGGACTAAACCAGGACTAAACCAGGTCTAAACCAGGTCTAAACCAGTTCTAAACCAGGACTAAACCAGGACTAAACCAGCTCCAAACCAGGTCTAAACCAGCTCTAAACCAGCTCTAAACCAGGTCTAAACCAGGTCCAAACCAGGTCTAAACCAGGTCTAAACCAGGTCTAAACCAGGACTAAACCAGGTCTAAACCAGCTCTAAACCAAGTCCAAACCAGGTCTAAACCAGGTCTAAACCAGGTCTAAACCAGGACTAAACTAGGACTAAACCAGCTCTAACCCAGCTCTAAACCAAGTCCAAACCAGGTCTAAACCAGGTCCAAACCAGGTCTGAACCAGGTCTAAACCAGGTCTAAACCAGGTCTAAACCAGCTCTAAACCAGCTCTAAACCAAGTCTAAACCAGGTCCAAACCAGGTCTAAACCAGGTCTAAACTAGCTTTATACCAGGTCTAAACCAGGTCTAAACCAGGACTAAATCTAAACCAGGTCTAAACCAGGACTAAACCAGGACTAAACCAGGTCTAAACCAGGTCTAAACCAGGACTAAACCAGGACTAAACCAGCTCTAAACCAGCTCTAAACCAGCTCTAAACCAGCTCTAAACCAAGTTTAAACCAGGTCTAAACCAGGACTAAACCAGGACTAAACCAGGTCTAAACCAGCTCTAAACCAGCTCTAAACCAGGACTAAATCTAAACCAGCTCTAAACCAGGACTAAACCAGGACTAAACCAGGTCTAAACCAGGTCTAAACCAGGTATAAACCAGGTCTAAACCAGGTCCAAACTAGCTCTAAACCAGGTCTAAACCAGATCTAAACCAGGTCTAAACCAGGTCTAAACCAGGTCCAAACTAGCTCTAAACCAGGTCTAAACCAGATCTAAACCAGGTCTAAACCAGGACTAAATCTAAACCAGGTCCAAACCACGTCTAAACCAGGACTAAATCTAAACCAGGTCTAAACCAGGTCTAAACCAGGTCTAAACCAGGACTAAACCAGGACTAAACCAGGTCTAAACCAGGTCTAAACCAGGTCTAAACTAGCTCTAAACCAGGTCTCAACCAGATCTAAACCAGGTCTAAACCAGGACTAAACCAGGTCTAAACCAGGTCTAAACCAGCTCTAAACCAGGTCTAAAACAGGACTAAAACAGGACTAAACCAGGACTAAACCAGGTCTAAACCAGGTCTAAACCAGGTCTAAACCAGGACTAAACCAGCTCTAAACCAGGTCTAAACCAGGTCTAAACCAGGACTAAACCAGGTCTAAACCAGGACTAAACCAGCTCTAAACCAGCTCTAAACCAGCTCTAAACCAGCTCTAAACCAGGTCTAAACCAGGTCTAAACCAGGTCTAAACCAGGACTAAACCAGGTCTAAACCAGGTCTAAACCAGGTCTAAACCAGGTCTAAACCAGGTCTAAACCAGGTCTAAACCAGATCTAAACCAGGTCTAAACCCGGACTAAATCTAAACCAGCTCTAAACCAGGTCTAAACCAGGACTAAACCAGGACTAAACCAGGTCTAAACCAGGTCTAAACCAGGTCTAAACCAGGACTAAACCAGCTCTAAACCAGCTCTAAACCAGGTCTAAACCAGGTCTAAACCAGGACTAAACCAGGTCTAAACCAGGACTAAACCAGCTCTAAACCAGCTCTAAACCAGGTCTAAACTAGCTCAAAACCAGGTCTAAACCAGATCTAAACTAGCTCTAAACCAGGTCTAAACCAGATCTAAACCAGGTCTAAACCAGGACTAAATCTAAACCAGCTCTAAACCAGGTCTAAACCAGGACTAAACCAGGACTAAACCAGGACTAAACCAGGTCTAAACCAGGTCTAAACCAGGTCCAAACCAGGTCTAAACCAGGACTAAATCTAAACCAGCTCTAAACCAGGACTAAACCAGGACTAAACCAGGTCTAAACCAGGTCTAAACCAGATCTAAACCAGGTCTAAACCAGGACTAAATCTAAACCAGCTCTAAACCAGGACTAAACCAGGACTAAACCAGGTCTAAACCAGGTCTAAACCAGGTCCAAACCAGGTCTAAACCAGGACTAAACCAGGACTAAACCAGGTCTAAACCAGGTCTAAACCAGGTCTAAACCAGGACTAAACCAGGACTAAACCAGGTCTAAACCAGGTCTAAACCAGGTCTAAACCAGGACTAAACCAGGACTAAACCAGGTCTAAACCAGGTCTAAACCAGGTCTAAACCAGGTCCAAACCAGGACTAAACCAGGACTAAACCAGGACTAAACCAGGTCTAAACCAGGTCTAAACCAGGACTAAACCAGGACTAAACCAGGTCTAAACCAGGGCTAAACCAGGTCTAAACCAGGACTAAACCAGGACTAAACCAGCTCTAAACCAGCTCTAAACCAGCTCTAAACCAGGACTAAACCAGGACTAAACCAGCTCTAAACCAGCTCTAAACCAGGTCTAAACCAGGACTAAACCAGCTCTAAACCAGCTCTAAACCAGGTCTAAACCAGGTCTAAACCAGGTCTAAACCAGGACTAAACCAGCTCTAAACCAGCTCTAAACCAGGTCTAAACTAGCTCAAAACCAGGTCTAAACCAGATCTAAACTAGCTCTAAACCAGGTCTAAACCAGATCTAAAACAGGTCTAAACCAGGACTAAATCTAAACCAGCTCTAAACCAGGTCTAAACCAGGACTAAACCAGGACTAAACCAGGACTAAACCAGGACTAAACCAGGTCTAAACCAGGTCTAAACCAGGTCCAAACCAGGACTAAACCAGCTCTAAACCAGCTCTAAACCAGGTCTAAACCAGGTCTAAACCAGGACTAAACCAGCTCTAAACCAGCTCTAAACCAGGTCTAAACCAGGTCTAAACCAGGTCTAAACCAGGTCTAAACCAGGACTAAACCAGCTCTAAACCAGCTCTAAACCAGGTCTAAACTAGCTCAAAACCAGGTCTAAACCAGATCTAAACTAGCTCTAAACCAGGTCTAAACCAGATCTAAACCAGGTCTAAACCAGGACTAAATCTAAACCAGCTCTAAACCAGGTCTAAACCAGGACTAAACCAGGACTAAACCAGGACTAAACCAGGTCCAAACCAGGTCTAAACCAGGACTAAATCTAAACCAGCTCTAAACCAGGACTAAACCAGGACTAAACCAGGTCTAAACCAGGTCTAAACCAGATCTAAACCAGGTCTAAACCAGGACTAAATCTAAACCAGCTCTAAACCAGGACTAAACCAGGTCTAAACCAGGTCTAAACCAGTTCCAAACCAGGTCTAAACCAGGACTAAACCAGGACTAAACCAGGTCTAAACCAGGTCTAAACCAGGTCTAAACCAGGACTAAACCAGGACTAAACCAGGTCTAAACCAGGTCTAAACCAGGTCTAAACCAGGACTAAACCAGGACTAAACCAGGTCTAAACCAGGTCTAAACCAGGTCTAAACCAGGTCCAAACCAGGACTAAACCAGGACTAAACCAGGACTAAACCAGGTCTAAACCAGGTCTAAACCAGGACTAAACCAGGACTAAACCAGGTCTAAACCAGGGCTAAACCAGGTCTAAACCAGGACTAAACCAGGACTAAACCAGCTCTAAACCACGTCTAAACCACGTCTAAACCAGGACTAAATCTAAACCAGGTCTAAACCAGGTCTAAACCAGGACTAAACCAGGACTAAATCTAAACCAGATCTAAACCAGGTCTAAACCAGGACTAAATCTAAACCAGCTCCAAACCAGGTCTAAACCAGGACTAAACCAGGACTAAACCAGGTCTAAACCAGGTCTAAACCAGGTCTAAACCAGGTCTAAACCAGGACTAAATCTAAATCAGCTCTAAACCAGGACTAAACCAGGACTAAACCAGGTCTAAACCAGGTCTAAACCAGGTCTAAACCAGGACTAAACCAGGACTAAACCAGCTCTAAACCAGGTCCAAACCAGCTCTAAACCAGGTCTAAACCAGGTCTAAACCAGGTCTAAACTAGCTTTAAACCAGGTCTAAACCAGGTCTAAACCAGGACTAAATCTAAACCAGGTCTAAACCAGGACTAAACCAGGACTAAACCAGGTCTAAACCAGGTCTGAACCAGGACTAAACCAGGACTAAACCAGCTCTAAACCAGGTCTAAACCAGCTCTAAACCAAGTCAAAACCAGGTCTAAACCAGATCTAAACCAGGTCTAAACCAGATCTAAACCAGGACTAAACCAGGTCTAAACCAGGTCTAAACCAGGTATAAACCAGCTCTAAACCAGCTCTAAACCAGGTCTAAACCAGATCTAAACCAGGTCTAAACCAGGACTAAATCTAAACCAGCTCTAAACCAGGACTAAACCAGGTCTAAACCAGATCTAAACCAGGTCTAAACCAGGACTAAATATAAACCAGGTCTAAACCAGGTCTAAACCAGGAGAAACCAGGACTAAACCAGCTCTAAACCAGCTCTAAACCAGGACTAAACCAGGTCTAAACCAGGTCTAAACCAGGTATAAACCAGGTCTAAACCAGGTCTAAACTAGCTCTAAACCAGGTCTAAACCAGGTCTAAACCAGGTCTAAACCAGGACTAAATCTAAACCAGGTCTAAACCAGGTCTAAACCAGGACTAAACCAGGACTAAACCAGCTCTAAACCAGCTCTAAACCAAGTCTAAACCAGGTCTAAACCAGGTCTAAACCAGGACTAAATCTAAACCAGCTCTAAACCAGGTCTAAACCAGGACTAAACCAGGACTAAACCAGGTCTAAACCAGGTCTAAACCAGCTCTAAACCAGGTCTAAACCAGGACTAAATCTAAACCAGCTCTAAACCAGGTCTAAACCAGGTCCAAACCAGGACTAAACCAGGTCTAAACCAGGTCTAAACCAGGTCTAAACCAAGTCTAAACCAGGTCTAAACCAGCTCTAAACCAGGACTAAACCAGGTCTAAACCAGGTCTAAACCAGGTCTAAACCAAGTCTAAACCAGGTCCAAACCAGCTCTAAACCAGGACTAAACCAGGTCTAAACCAGGTCTAAACCAGGTCTAAACCAGATCTAAACCAGGTCTAAACCAGATCTAAACCAGGACTAAACCAGGTCTAAACCAGGTCTAAACCAGGTATAAACCAGGTCTAAACCAAGTCTAAACCAGGTCTAAACCAGCTCTAAACCAGGACTAAACCAGGTCTAAACCAGGTCTAAACCAGGTCTAAACCAAGTCTAAACCAGGTCTAAACCAGGTCTAAACCAGATCTAAACCAGGTCTAAACCAGATCAAAACCAGGACTAAACCAAGTCAAAACCAGGTCTAAACCAGATCTAAACCAGGTCTAAACCAGATCTAAACCAGGTCTAAACCAGATCTAAACCAGGACTAAACCAGGTCTAAACCAGGTCTAAACCAGGTATAAACCAGGTCTAAACCAGCTCTAAACCAGGTCTAAACCAGGACTAAACCAGCTCTAAACCAGCTCTAAACCAGCTCTAAACCAGATCTAAACCAGGACTAAACCAGCTCTAAACCAGCTCTAAACCAGGTCTAAACCAGGTCTAAACCAGGACTAAACCAGGTCTAAACCAGGACTAAACCAGCTCTAAACCAGCTCTAAACCAGCTCTAAACCAGCTCTAAACCAGATCTAAACCAGGTCTAAACCAGGTCTAAACCAGGACTAAACCAGGTCTAAACCAGGTCTAAACCAGGTCTAAACCAGGTCTAAACCAGCTCTAAACCAGGTCTAAACCAGATCTAAACCAGGTCTAAACCAGGACTAAATCTAAACCAGCTCTAAACCAGGTCTAAACCAGGACTAAACCAGGACTAAACCAGGTCTAAACCAGGTCTAAACCAGGTCTAAACCAGGACTAAACCAGCTCTAAACCAGCTCTAAACCAGGTCTAAACCAGGTCTAAACCAGGACTAAACCAGCTCTAAACCAGCTCTAAACCAGGTCTAAACCAGGTCTAAACCAGGTCTAAACCAGGACTAAACCAGCTCTAAACCAGCTCTAAACCAGGTCTAAACTAGCTCAAAACCAGGTCTAAACCAGATCTAAACTAGCTCTAAACCAGGTCTAAACCAGATCTAAACCAGGTCTAAACCAGGACTAAATCTAAACCAGCTCTAAACCAGGTCTAAACCAGGACTAAACCAGGACTAAACCAGGACTAAACCAGGTCTAAACCAGGTCTAAACCAGGTCCAAACCAGGTCTAAACCAGGACTAAATCTAAACCAGCTCTAAACCAGGACTAAACCAGGACTAAACCAGGTCTAAACCAGGTCTAAACCAGATCTAAACCAGGTCTAAACCAGGTCCAAACCAGGACTAAACCAGGACTAAACCAGGACTAAACCAGGTCTAAACCAGGTCCAAACCAGGACTAAACCAGGACTAAACCAGGTCTAAACCAGGTCTAAACCAGGTCTAAACCAGGTCTAAACCAGGTCCAAACCAGGTCTAAACCAGGACTAAATCTAAACCAGCTCTAAACCAGGACTAAACCAGGACTAAACCAGGTCTAAACCAGGTCTAAACCAGGTCCAAACCAGGTCTAAACCAGGACTAAATCTAAACCAGCTCTAAACCAGGACTAAACCAGGACTAAACCAGGTCTAAACCAGGTCTAAACCAGGTCTAAACCAGGACTAAACCAGGACTAAACCAGGTCTAAACCAGGTCTAAACCAGGTCTAAACCAGGTCCAAACCAGGACTAAACCAGGACTAAACCAGGACTAAACCAGGTCTAAACCAGGTCTAAACCAGGACTAAACCAGGACTAAACCAGGTCTAAACCAGGGCTAAACCAGGTCTAAACCAGGACTAAACCAGGACTAAACCAGCTCTAAACCAGCTCTGAACCAGCTCTAAACCAGGACTAAACCAGGACTAAACCAGCTCTAAACCAGCTCTAAACCAAGTCTAAACCAGGTCTAAACCTGGTCTAAACTAGCTCTAAACCACGTCTAAACCACGTCTAAACCAGGACTAAATCTAAACCAGGTCTAAACCAGGTCTAAACCAGGACTAAACCAGGACTAAATCTAAACCAGATCTAAACCAGGTCTAAACCAGGACTAAACCAGGACTAAACCAGGTCTAAACCAGGTCTAAACCAGGTCTAAACCAGGTCTAAACCAGGACTAAATCTAAACCAGCTCCAAACCAGGTCTAAACCAGGACTAAACCAGGACTAAACCAGGTCTAAACCAGGTCTAAACCAGGTCTAAACCAGGACTAAACTAGGACTAAATCAGCTCCAAACCAGCTCTAAACCAGGTCTAAACCAGGTCTAAACCAGGTCTAAACCAGGACTAAATCTAAACCAGCTCTAAACCAGGACTAAACCAGGACTAAACCAGGTCTAAACCAGGTCTAAACCAGGTCTAAACCAGGACTAAACCAGGACTAAACCAGCTCTAAACCAGGTCCAAACCAGCTCTAAACCAGCTCTAAACCAAGTCTAAACCAGGTCTAAACCAGGTCTAAACCAGGTCTAAACTAGCTTTAAACCAGGTCTAAACCAGGTCTAAACCAGGACTAAATCTAAACCAGGTCTAAACCAGGACTAAACCAGGACTAAACCAGGTCTAAACCAGGTCTGAACCAGGACTAAACCAGGACTAAACCAGCTCTAAACCAGGTCTAAACCAGCTCTAAACCAAGTCAAAACCAGGTCTAAACCAGATCTAAACCAGGTCCAAACCAGATCTAAACCAGGACTAAACCAGGTCTAAACCAGGTCTAAACCAGGTATAAACCAGCTTTAAACCAGCTCTAAACCAGGTCTAAACCAGATCTAAACCAGGTCTAAACCAGGACTAAATCTAAACCAGCTCTAAACCAGGACTAAACCAGGTCTAAACCAGATCTAAACCAGGTCTAAACCAGGACTAAATATAAACCAGCTCTAAACCTGGATTAAACCAGGTCTAAACCAGGTCTAAACCAGGACTAAACCAGGACTAAACCAGGTCTAAACCAGCTCTAAACCAGGACTAAACCAGGTCTAAACCAGGTCTAAACCAGGTATAAACCAGGTCTAAACCAGGTCTAAACTAGCTCTAAACCAGGACTAAATCTAAACCAGGTCTAAACCAGGTCTAAACCAGGACTAAACCAGGACTAAACCAGCTCTAAACCAGCTCTAAACCAAGTCTAAACCAGGTCTAAACCAGGTCTAAACCAGGACTAAATCTAAACCAGCTCTAAACCAGGTCTAAACCAGGACTAAACCAGGACTAAACCAGGTCTAAACCAGGTCTAAACCAGCTCTAAACCAGGTCTAAACCAGGACTAAATCTAAACCAGCTCTAAACCAGGTCTAAACCAGGACTAAACCAGGACTAAACCAGGTCCAAACCAGGTCTAAACCAGCTCTAAACCAGGTCTAAACCAGGTCCAAACCAGGACTAAACCAGGTCTAAACCAGGTCTAAACCAGGTCTAAACCAAGTCTAAACCAGGTCTAAACCAGCTCTAAACCAGGACTAAACCAGGTCTAAACCAGGTCTAAACCAGGTCTAAACCAAGTCTAAACCAGGTCTAAACCAGCTCTAAACCAGGACTAAACCAGGTCTAAACCAGGTCTAAACCAGGTCTAAACCAGATCTAAACCAGGTCTAAACCAGATCTAAACCAGGACTAAACCAGGTCTAAACCAGGTCTAAACCAGGTATAAACCAGGTCTAAACCAAGTCTAAACCAGGTCTAAACCAGCTCTAAACCAGGACTAAACCAGGTCTAAACCAGGTCTAAACCAGGTCTAAACCAAGTCTAAACCAGGTCTAACGCAGGTCTAAACCAGATCTAAACCAGGTCTAAACCAGATCAAAACCAGGACTAAACCAAGTCAAAACCAGGTCTAAACCAGATCTAAACCAGGTCTAAACCAGATCTAAACCAGGTCTAAACCAGATCTAAACCAGGACTAAACCAGGTCTAAACCAGGTCTAAACCAGGTATAAACCAGGTCTAAACCAGCTCTAAACCAGGTCTAAACCAGGACTAAACCAGCTCTAAACCAGCTCTAAACCAGCTCTAAACCAGATCTAAACCAGGTCTAAACCAGATCTAAACCAGGACTAAACCAGGTCTAAACCAGGACTAAATCTAAACCAGCTCTAAACCAGGTCTAAACCAGGACTAAACCAGGACTAAACCAGGACTAAACCAGGTCTAAACCAGGTCTAAACCAGGTCCAAACCAGGTCTAAACCAGGACTAAATCTAAACCAGCTCTAAACCAGGACTAAACCAGGACTAAACCAGTTCTAAACCAGGTCTAAACCAGATCTAAACCAGGTCTAAACCAGGACTAAATCTAAACCAGCTCTAAACCAGGACTAAACCAGGACTAAACCAGGTCTAAACCAGGTCTAAACCAGGTCCAAACCAGGTCTAAACCAGGACTAAACCAGGACTAAACGAGGACTAAACCAGCTCTAAACCAGCTCTAAACCAGCTCTAAACCAGGACTAAACCAGGACTAAACCAGCTCTAAACCAGCTCTAAACCAAGTCTAAACCAGGTCTAAACCTGGTCTAAACTAGCTCTAAACCATGTCTAAACCACGTCTAAACCAGGACTAAATCTAAACCAGGTCTAAACCAGGTCTAAACCAGGACTAAACCAGGACTAAATCTAAACCAGATCTAAACCAGGTCTAAACCAGGACTAAACCAGGACTAAACCAGGTCTAAACCAGGTCTAAACCAGGTCTAAACCAGGTCTAAACCAGGACTAAATCTAAACCAGCTCCAAACCAGGTCTAAACCAGGACTAAACCAGGACTAAACCAGGTCTAAACCAGGTCTAAACCAGGTCTAAACCAGGACTAAACTAGGACTAAATCAGCTCCAAACCAGCTCTAAACCAGGTCTAAACCAGGTCCAAACCAGGTCTAAACCAGGACTAAATCTAAACCAGCTCTAAACCAGGACTAAACCAGGACTAAACCAGGTCTAAACCAGGTCTAAACCAGGTCTAAACCAGGACTAAACCAGGACTAAACCAGGTCTAAACCAGGTCTAAACCAGGTCTAAACCAGGTCCAAACCAGGACTAAACCAGGACTAAACCAGGACTAAACCAGGTCTAAACCAGGTCTAAACCAGGACTAAACCAGGACTAAACCAGGTCTAAACCAGGGCTAAACCAGGTCTAAACCAGGACTAAACCAGGACTAAACCAGCTCTAAACCAGCTCTGAACCAGCTCTAAACCAGGACTAAACCAGGACTAAACCAGCTCTAAACCAGCTCTAAACCAAGTCTAAACCAGGTCTAAACCTGGTCTAAACTAGCTCTAAACCACGTCTAAACCACGTCTAAACCAGGACTAAATCTAAACCAGGTCTAAACCAGGTCTAAACCAGGACTAAACCAGGACTAAATCTAAACCAGATCTAAACCAGGTCTAAACCAGGACTAAACCAGGACTAAACCAGGTCTAAACCAGGTCTAAACCAGGTCTAAACCAGGTCTAAACCAGGACTAAATCTAAACCAGCTCCAAACCAGGTCTAAACCAGGACTAAACCAGGACTAAACCAGGTCTAAACCAGGTCTAAACCAGGTCTAAACCAGGACTAAACTAGGACTAAATCAGCTCCAAACCAGCTCTAAACCAGGTCTAAACCAGGTCTAAACCAGGTCTAAACCAGGACTAAATCTAAACCAGCTCTAAACCAGGACTAAACCAGGACTAAACCAGGTCTAAACCAGGTCTAAACCAGGTCTAAACCAGGACTAAACCAGGACTAAACCAGCTCTAAACCAGGTCCAAACCAGCTCTAAACCAGCTCTAAACCAAGTCTAAACCAGGTCTAAACCAGGTCTAAACCAGGTCTAAACTAGCTTTAAACCAGGTCTAAACCAGGTCTAAACCAGGACTAAATCTAAACCAGGTCTAAACCAGGACTAAACCAGGACTAAACCAGGTCTAAACCAGGTCTGAACCAGGACTAAACCAGGACTAAACCAGCTCTAAACCAGGTCTAAACCAGCTCTAAACCAAGTCAAAACCAGGTCTAAACCAGGACTAAATCTAAACCAGGTCTAAACCAGGTCTAAACCAGGTCCAAACCAGATCTAAACCAGGACTAAACCAGGTCTAAACCAGGTCTAAACCAGGTATAAACCAGCTTTAAACCAGCTCTAAACCAGGTCTAAACCAGATCTAAACCAGGTCTAAACCAGGACTAAATCTAAACCAGCTCTAAACCAGGACTAAACCAGGTCTAAACCAGATCTAAACCAGGTCTAAACCAGGACTAAATATAAACCAGCTCTAAACCTGGATTAAACCAGGTCTAAACCAGGTCTAAACCAGGACTAAACCAGGACTAAACCAGGTCTAAACCAGCTCTAAACCAGGACTAAACCAGGTCTAAACCAGGTCTAAACCAGGTATAAACCAGGTCTAAACCAGGTCTAAACTAGCTCTAAACCAGGACTAAATCTAAACCAGGTCTAAACCAGGTCTAAACCAGGACTAAACCAGGACTAAACCAGCTCTAAACCAGCTCTAAACCAAGTCTAAACCAGGTCTAAACCAGGTCTAAACCAGGACTAAATCTAAACCAGCTCTAAACCAGGTCTAAACCAGGACTAAACCAGGACTAAACCAGGTCTAAACCAGGTCTAAACCAGCTCTAAACCAGGTCTAAACCAGGACTAAATCTAAACCAGCTCTAAACCAGGTCTAAACCAGGACTAAACCAGGACTAAACCAGGTCCAAACCAGGTCTAAACCAGCTCTAAACCAGGTCTAAACCAGGTCCAAACCAGGACTAAACCAGGTCTAAACCAGGTCTAAACCAGGTCTAAACCAAGTCTAAACCAGGTCTAAACCAGCTCTAAACCAGGACTAAACCAGGTCTAAACCAGGTCTAAACCAGGTCTAAACCAAGTCTAAACCAGGTCTAAACCAGCTCTAAACCAGGACTAAACCAGGTCTAAACCAGGTCTAAACCAGGTCTAAACCAGATCTAAACCAGGTCTAAACCAGATCTAAACCAGGACTAAACCAGGTCTAAACCAGGTCTAAACCAGGTATAAACCAGGTCTAAACCAAGTCTAAACCAGGTCTAAACCAGCTCTAAACCAGGACTAAACCAGGTCTAAACCAGGTCTAAACCAGGTCTAAACCAAGTCTAAACCAGGTCTAACGCAGGTCTAAACCAGATCTAAACCAGGTCTAAACCAGATCAAAACCAGGACTAAACCAAGTCAAAACCAGGTCTAAACCAGATCTAAACCAGGTCTAAACCAGATCTAAACCAGGTCTAAACCAGATCTAAACCAGGACTAAACCAGGTCTAAACCAGGTCTAAACCAGGTATAAACCAGGTCTAAACCAGCTCTAAACCAGGTCTAAACCAGGACTAAACCAGCTCTAAACCAGCTCTAAACCAGCTCTAAACCAGATCTAAACCAAGTCTAAACCAGATCTAAACCAGGACTAAACCAGGTCTAAACCAGGACTAAATCTAAACCAGCTCTAAACCAGGTCTAAACCAGGACTAAACCAGGACTAAACCAGGACTAAACCAGGTCTAAACCAGGTCTAAACCAGGTCCAAACCAGGTCTAAACCAGGACTAAATCTAAACCAGCTCTAAACCAGGACTAAACCAGGACTAAACCAGTTCTAAACCAGGTCTAAACCAGATCTAAACCAGGTCTAAACCAGGACTAAATCTAAACCAGCTCTAAACCAGGACTAAACCAGGACTAAACCAGGTCTAAACCAGGTCTAAACCAGGTCCAAACCAGGTCTAAACCAGGACTAAACCAGGACTAAACGAGGTCTAAACCAGGTCTAAACCAGGTCTAAACCAGGACTAAACCAGGACTAAACCAGGTCTAAACCAGGTCTAAACCAGGTCCAAACCAGGACTAAACCAGGACTAAACCAGGTCTAAACCAGGTCTAAACCAGGTCTAAACCAGGTCCAAACCAGGACTAAACCAGGACTAAACCAGGACTAAACCAGGTCTAAACCAGGTCTAAACCAGGACTAAACCAGGACTAAACCAGGTCTAAACCAGGGCTAAACCAGGTCTAAACCAGGACTAAACCAGGACTAAACCAGCTCTAAACCAGCTCTAAACCAGCTCTAAACCAGGACTAAACCAGGACTAAACCAGCTCTAAACCAGCTCTAAACCAAGTCTAAACCAGGTCTAAACCTGGTCTAAACTAGCTCTAAACCATGTCTAAACCACGTCTAAACCAGGACTAAATCTAAACCAGGTCTAAACCAGGTCTAAACCAGGACTAAACCAGGACTAAATCTAAACCAGATCTAAACCAGGTCTAAACCAGGACTAAACCAGGACTAAACCAGGTCTAAACCAGGTCTAAACCAGGTCTAAACCAGGTCTAAACCAGGACTAAATCTAAACCAGCTCCAAACCAGGTCTAAACCAGGACTAAACCAGGACTAAACCAGGTCTAAACCAGGTCTAAACCAGGTCTAAACCAGGACTAAACTAGGACTAAATCAGCTCCAAACCAGCTCTAAACCAGGTCTAAACCAGGTCTAAACCAGGTCTAAACCAGGACTAAATCTAAACCAGCTCTAAACCAGGACTAAACCAGGACTAAACCAGGTCTAAACCAGGTCTAAACCAGGTCTAAACCAGGACTAAACCAGGACTAAACCAGCTCTAAACCAGGTCCAAACCAGCTCTAAACCAGCTCTAAACCAAGTCTAAACCAGGTCTAAACCAGGTCTAAACCAGGTCTAAACTAGCTTTAAACCAGGTCTAAACCAGGTCTAAACCAGGACTAAATCTAAACCAGGTCTAAACCAGGACTAAACCAGGACTAAACCAGGTCTAAACCAGGTCTGAACCAGGACTAAACCAGGACTAAACCAGCTCTAAACCAGGTCTAAACCAGCTCTAAACCAAGTCAAAACCAGGTCTAAACCAGATCTAAACCAGGTCTAAACCAGATCTAAACCAGGACTAAACCAGGTCTAAACCAGGTCTAAACCAGGTATAAACCAGCTCTAAACCAGCTCTAAACCAGGTCTAAACCAGATCTAAACCAGGTCTAAACCAGGACTAAATCTAAACCAGCTCTAAACCAGGACTAAACCAGGTCTAAACCAGATCTAAACCAGGTCTAAACCAGGACTAAATATAAACCAGCTCTAAACCTGGATTAAACCAGGTCTAAACCAGGTCTAAACCAGGACTAAACCAGGACTAAACCAGGTCTAAACCAGCTCTAAACCAGGACTAAACCAGGTCTAAACCAGGTCTAAACCAGGTATAAACCAGGTCTAAACCAGGTCTAAACTAGCTCTAAACCAGGACTAAATCTAAACCAGGTCTAAACCAGGTCTAAACCAGGACTAAACCAGGACTAAACCAGCTCTAAACCAGCTCTAAACCAAGTCTAAACCAGGTCTAAACCAGGTCTAAACCAGGACTAAATCTAAACCAGCTCTAAACCAGGTCTAAACCAGGACTAAACCAGGACTAAACCAGGTCTAAACCAGGTCTAAACCAGCTCTAAACCAGGTCTAAACCAGGACTAAATCTAAACCAGCTCTAAACCAGGTCTAAACCAGGACTAAACCAGGACTAAACCAGGTCCAAACCAGGTCTAAACCAGCTCTAAACCAGGTCTAAACCAGGTCCAAACCAGGACTAAACCAGGTCTAAACCAGGTCTAAACCAGGTCTAAACCAAGTCTAAACCAGGTCTAAACCAGCTCTAAACCAGGACTAAACCAGGTCTAAACCAGGTCTAAACCAGGTCTAAACCAAGTCTAAACCAGGTCTAAACCAGCTCTAAACCAGGACTAAACCAGGTCTAAACCAGGTCTAAACCAGGTCTAAACCAGATCTAAACCAGGACTAAACCAGGTCTAAACCAGGTCTAAACCAGGTATAAACCAGGTCTAAACCAAGTCTAAACCAGGTCTAAACCAGCTCTAAACCAGGACTAAACCAGGTCTAAACCAGGTCTAAACCAGGTCTAAACCAAGTCTAAACCAGGTCTAACGCAGGTCTAAACCAGATCTAAACCAGGTCTAAACCAGATCAAAACCAGGACTAAACCAAGTCAAAACCAGGTCTAAACCAGATCTAAACCAGGTCTAAACCAGATCTAAACCAGGTCTAAACCAGATCTAAACCAGGACTAAACCAGGTCTAAACCAGGTCTAAACCAGCTCTAAACCAGGTCTAAACCAGGACTAAACCAGCTCTAAACCAGCTCTAAACCAGCTCTAAACCAGATCTAAACCAGGTCTAAACCAGATCTAAACCAGGACTAAACCAGGTCTAAACCAGGTCTAAACCAGGTATAAACCAGGTCTAAACCAGGTCCAAACCAGGACTAAACCAGGACTAAACCAGCTCTAAACCAGCTCTAAACCAGCTCTAAACCAGCTCTAAACCAAGTTTAAACCAGGTCTAAACCAGGACTAAACCAGGACTAAACCAGGTCTAAACCAGCTCTAAACCAGCTCTAAACCAGGACTAAATCTAAACCAGCTCTAAACCAGGACTAAACCAGGACTAAACCAGGTCTAAACCAGGTATAAACCAGGTCTAAACCAGGTCCAAACTAGCTCTAAACCAGGTCTAAACCAGATCTAAACCAGGTCTAAACCAGGTCCAAACCAGGTCCAAACTAGCTCTAAACCAGGTCTAAACCAGATCTAAACCAGGTCTAAACCAGGACTAAATCTAAACCAGGTCTAAACCACGTCTAAACCAGGACTAAATCTAAACCAGGACTAAACCAGGTCTAAACCAGGTCTAAACCAGGTCTAAACCAGGACTAAACCAGGTCTAAACCAGGTCTAAACCAGCTCTAAACCAGGTCTAAACCAGGACTAAACCAGGACTAAACCAGGTCTAAACCAGGTCTAAACCAGGTCTAAACCAGGACTAAACCAGCTCTAAACCAGCTCTAAACCAGGTCTAAACCAGGTCTAAACCAGGACTAAACCAGGTCTAAACCAGGACTAAACCAGCTCTAAACCAGCTCTAAACCAGGTCTAAACCAGGTCTAAACCAGGTCTAAACCAGGACTAAACCAGGTCTAAACCAGGTCTAAACCAGGTTTAAACCAGGTCTAAACCAGCTCTTAACCAGGTCTAAACCAGGTCTAAACCAGGACTAAATCTAAACCAGCTCTAAACCAGGTCTAAACCAGGACTAAACCAGGACTAAACCAGGTCTAAACCAGGTCTAAACCAGGTCTAAACCAGGACTAAACCAGCTCTAAACCAGCTCTAAACCAGGTCTAAACCAGGTCTAAACCAGGTCTAAACCAGGTCTAAACCAGGACTAAACCAGCTCTAAACCAGCTCTAAACCAGGTCTAAACCAGGTCTAAACCAGGTCTAAACCAGGACTAAACCAGCTCTAAACCAGCTCTAAACCAGGTCCAAACCTGATCTAAACT
Source organism: Eucyclogobius newberryi (assembly GCF_026437365.1). Taxonomy (NCBI): domain Eukaryota; kingdom Metazoa; phylum Chordata; class Actinopteri; order Gobiiformes; family Gobiidae; genus Eucyclogobius; species Eucyclogobius newberryi. The sequence continues at coordinate 34,180,478 of NW_027316500.1, read as the reverse complement.
AGCTCTAAACCAGGTCTAAACCTGATCTAAACTAGCTCTAAACCAGGTCTAAACCAGATCTAAACCAGGTCTAAACCAGGACTAAATCTAAACCAGCTCTAAACCAGGTCTAAACCAGGACTAAACCAGGACTAAACCAGGACTAAACCAGGACTAAACCAGGTCTAAACCAGGTCTAAACCAGGTCCAAACCAGCTCTAAACCAGGACTAAATCTAAACCAGCTCTAAACCAGGACTAAACCAGGACTAAACCAGGTCTAAACCAGGTCTAAACCAGATCTAAACCAGGTCTAAACCAGGACTAAATCTAAACCAGCTCTAAACCAGGACTAAACCAGGACTAAACCAGGACTAAACCAGGTCTAAACCAGGTCTAAACCAGGTCTAAACCAGGACTAAACCAGGACTAAACCAGGTCTAAACCAGGTCTAAACCAGGACTAAACCAGGACTAAACCAGGTCTAAACCAGGTCTAAACCAGGTCTAAACCAGGTCCAAACCAGGACTAAACCAGGACTAAACCAGCTCTAAACCAGGTCTAAACCAGGTCTAAACCAGGACTAAACCAGCTCTAAACCAGCTCTAAACCAGGTCTAAACCAGGTCTAAACCAGGTCTAAACCAGGACTAAACCAGCTCTAAACCAGCTCTAAACCAGGTCTAAACTAGCTCAAAACCAGGTCTAAACCAGATCTAAACTAGCTCTAAACCAGGTCTAAACCAGATCTAAACCAGGTCTAAACCAGGACTAAATCTAAACCAGCTCTAAACCAGGTCTAAACCAGGACTAAACCAGGACTAAACCAGGACTAAACCAGGTCTAAACCAGGTCTAAACCAGGTCCAAACCAGGTCTAAACCAGGACTAAATCTAAACCAGCTCTAAACCAGGACTAAACCAGGACTAAACCAGGTCTAAACCAGGTCTAAACCAGATCTAAACCAGGTCTAAACCAGGACTAAATCTAAACCAGCTCTAAACCAGGACTAAACCAGGACTAAACCAGGTCTAAACCAGGTCTAAACCAGGTCCAAACCAGGTCTAAACCAGGACTAAACCAGGACTAAACCAGGTCTAAACCAGGTCTAAACCAGGTCTAAACCAGGACTAAACCAGGACTAAACCAGGTCTAAACCAGGTCTAAACCAGGTCTAAACCAGGACTAAACCAGGACTAAACCAGGTCTAAACCAGGTCTAAACCAGGTCTAAACCAGGTCCAAACCAGGACTAAACCAGGACTAAACCAGGACTAAACCAGGTCTAAACCAGGTCTAAACCAGGACTAAACCAGGACTAAACCAGGTCTAAACCAGGGCTAAACCAGGTCTAAACCAGGACTAAACCAGGACTAAACCAGCTCTAAACCAGCTCTAAACCAGCTCTAAACCAGGACTAAACCAGGACTAAACCAGCTCTAAACCAGCTCTAAACCAAGTCTAAACCAGGTCTAAACCTGGTCTAAACTAGCTCTAAACCACGTCTAAACCACGTCTAAACCAGGACTAAATCTAAACCAGGTCTAAACCAGGTCTAAACCAGGACTAAACCAGGACTAAATCTAAACCAGATCTAAACCAGGTCTAAACCAGGACTAAACCAGGACTAAACCAGGTCTAAACCAGGTCTAAACCAGGTCTAAACCAGGTCTAAACCAGGACTAAATCTAAACCAGCTCCAAACCAGGTCTAAACCAGGACTAAACCAGGACTAAACCAGGTCTAAACCAGGTCTAAACCAGGTCTAAACCAGGACTAAACTAGGACTAAATCAGCTCCAAACCAGCTCTAAACCAGGTCTAAACCAGGTCTAAACCAGGTCTAAACCAGGACTAAATCTAAACCAGCTCTAAACCAGGACTAAACCAGGACTAAACCAGGTCTAAACCAGGTCTAAACCAGGTCTAAACCAGGACTAAACCAGGACTAAACCAGCTCTAAACCAGGTCCAAACCAGCTCTAAACCAGCTCTAAACCAAGTCTAAACCAGGTCTAAACCAGGTCTAAACCAGGTCTAAACTAGCTTTAAACCAGGTCTAAACCAGGTCTAAACCAGGACTAAATCTAAACCAGGTCTAAACCAGGACTAAACCAGGACTAAACCAGGTCTAAACCAGGTCTGAACCAGGACTAAACCAGGACTAAACCAGCTCTAAACCAGGTCCAAACCAGCTCTAAACCAGCTCTAAACCAAGTCAAAACCAGGTCTAAACCAGATCTAAACCAGGTCTAAACCAGATCTAAACCAGGACTAAACCAGGTCTAAACCAGGTCTAAACCAGGTATAAACCAGCTCTAAACCAGCTCTAAACCAGGTCTAAACCAGATCTAAACCAGGACTAAACCAGGTCTAAACCAGGACTAAACTAGGACTAAATCAGCTCCAAACCAGCTCTAAACCAGGTCTAAACCAGGTCTAAACCAGGTCTAAACCAGGACTAAATCTAAACCAGCTCTAAACCAGGACTAAACCAGGACTAAACCAGGTCTAAACCAGGTCTAAACCAGGTCTAAACCAGGACTAAACCAGGACTAAACCAGCTCTAAACCAGGTCCAAACCAGCTCTAAACCAGCTCTAAACCAAGTCTAAACCAGGTCTAAACCAGGTCTAAACCAGGTCTAAACTAGCTTTAAACCAGGTCTAAACCAGGTCTAAACCAGGACTAAATCTAAACCAGGTCTAAACCAGGACTAAACCAGGACTAAACCAGGTCTAAACCAGGTCTGAACCAGGACTAAACCAGGACTAAACCAGCTCTAAACCAAGTCAAAACCAGGTCTAAACCAGATCTAAACCAGGTCTAAACCAGATCTAAACCAGGACTAAACCAGGTCTAAACCAGGTCTAAACCAGGTATAAACCAGCTCTAAACCAGCTCTAAACCAGGTCTAAACCAGATCTAAACCAGGTCTAAACCAGGTCTAAACCAGATCTAAACCAGGTCTAAACCAGGACTAAATATAAACCAGCTCTAAACCTGGATTAAACCAGGTCTAAACCAGGTCTAAACCAGGACTAAACCAGGACTAAACCAGGTCTAAACCAGCTCTAAACCAGGACTAAACCAGGTCTAAACCAGGTCTAAACCAGGTATAAACCAGGTCTAAACCAGGTCTAAACTAGCTCTAAACCAGGACTAAATCTAAACCAGGTCTAAACCAGGTCTAAACCAGGACTAAACCAGGACTAAACCAGCTCTAAACCAGCTCTAAACCAAGTCTAAACCAGGTCTAAACCAGGTCTAAACCAGGACTAAATCTAAACCAGCTCTAAACCAGGTCTAAACCAGGACTAAACCAGGACTAAACCAGGTCTAAACCAGGTCTAAACCAGCTCTAAACCAGGTCTAAACCAGGACTAAATCTAAACCAGCTCTAAACCAGGTCTAAACCAGGACTAAACCAGGACTAAACCAGGTCCAAACCAGGTCTAAACCAGCTCTAAACCAGGTCTAAACCAGGTCCAAACCAGGACTAAACCAGGTCTAAACCAGGTCTAAACCAGGTCTAAACCAAGTCTAAACCAGGTCTAAACCAGCTCTAAACCAGGACTAAACCAGGTCTAAACCAGGTCTAAACCAGGTCTAAACCAAGTCTAAACCAGGTCTAAACCAGCTCTAAACCAGGACTAAACCAGGTCTAAACCAGGTCTAAACCAGGTCTAAACCAGATCTAAACCAGGTCTAAACCAGATCTAAACCAGGACTAAACCAGGTCTAAACCAGGTCTAAACCAGGTATAAACCAGGTCTAAACCAAGTCTAAACCAGGTCTAAACCAGCTCTAAACCAGGACTAAACCAGGTCTAAACCAGGTCTAAACCAGGTCTAAACCAAGTCTAAACCAGGTCTAAACCAGGTCTAAACCAGATCTAAACCAGGTCTAAACCAGATCAAAACCAGGACTAAACCAAGTCAAAACCAGGTCTAAACCAGATCTAAACCAGGTCTAAACCAGATCTAAACCAGGTCTAAACCAGATCTAAACCAGGACTAAACCAGGTCTAAACCAGGTCTAAACCGGGTATAAACCAGGTCTAAACCAGCTCTAAACCAGGTCTAAACCAGGACTAAACCAGCTCTAAACCAGCTCTAAACCAGCTCTAAACCAGATCTAAACCAGGTCTAAACCAGATCTAAACCAGGACTAAACCAGGTCTAAACCAGGTCTAAACCAGGTATAAACCAGGTCTAAACCAGGTCCAAACCAGGACTAAACCAGGACTAAACCAGCTCTAAACCAGCTCTAAACCAGCTCTAAACCAGCTCTAAACCAAGTTTAAACCAGGTCTAAACCAGGACTAAACCAGGACTAAACCAGGTCTAAACCAGCTCTAAACCAGCTCTAAACCAGGACTAAATCTAAACCAGCTCTAAACCAGGACTAAACCAGGACTAAACCAGGTCTAAACCAGGTCTAAACCAGGTATAAACCAGGTCTAAACCAGGTCCAAACTAGCTCTAAACCAGGTCTAAACCAGATCTAAACCAGGTCTAAACCAGGTCCAAACCAGGTCCAAACTAGCTCTAAACCAGGTCTAAACCAGATCTAAACCAGGTCTAAACCAGGACTAAATCTAAACCAGGTCTAAACCACGTCTAAACCAGGACTAAATCTAAACCAGGACTAAACCAGGTCTAAACCAGGTCTAAACCAGGTCTAAACCAGGACTAAACCAGGTCTAAACCAGGTCTAAACCAGCTCTAAACCAGGTCTAAACCAGGACTAAACCAGGACTAAACCAGGTCTAAACCAGGTCTAAACCAGGTCTAAACCAGGACTAAACCAGCTCTAAACCAGCTCTAAACCAGCTCTAAACCAGGTCTAAACCAGGACTAAACCAGGTCTAAACCAGGACTAAACCAGCTCTAAACCAGCTCTAAACCAGGTCTAAACCAGGTCTAAACCAGGTCTAAACCAGGACTAAACCAGGTCTAAACCAGGTCTAAACCAGCTCTAAACCAGGTCTAAACCAGGTCTAAACCAGGACTAAATCTAAACCAGCTCTAAACCAGGTCTAAACCAGGACTAAACCAGGACTAAACCAGGTCTAAACCAGGTCTAAACCAGGTCTAAACCAGGACTAAACCAGCTCTAAACCAGCTCTAAACCAGGTCTAAACCAGGTCTAAACCAGGACTAAACCAGCTCTAAACCAGCTCTAAACCAGGTCTAAACCAGGTCTAAACCAGGTCTAAACCAGGACTAAACCAGCTCTAAACCAGCTCTAAACCAGGTCTAAACTAGCTCAAAACCAGGTCCAAACCTGATCTAAACTAGCTCTAAACCAGGTCTAAACCAGATCTAAACCAGGTCTAAACCAGGACTAAATCTAAACCAGCTCTAAACCAGGTCTAAACCAGGACTAAACCAGGACTAAACCAGGACTAAACCAGGACTAAACCAGGTCTAAACCAGGTCTAAACCAGGTCCAAACCAGCTCTAAACCAGGACTAAATCTAAACCAGCTCTAAACCAGGACTAAACCAGGACTAAACCAGGTCTAAACCAGGTCCAAACCAGATCTAAACCAGGTCTAAACCAGGACTAAATCTAAACCAGCTCTAAACCAGGACTAAACCAGGACTAAACCAGGTCTAAACCAGGTCTAAACCAGGTCCAAACCAGGTCTAAACCAGGACTAAACCAGGACTAAACCAGGTCTAAACCAGGTCTAAACCAGGTCTAAACCAGGACGAAACCAGGACTAAACCAGGTCTAAACCAGGTCTAAACCAGGTCTAAACCAGGACTAAACCAGGACTAAACCAGGTCTAAACCAGGTCTAAACCAGGTCTAAACCAGGTCCAAACCAGGACTAAACCAGGACTAAACCAGGACTAAACCAGGTCTAAACCAGGTCTAAACCAGGACTAAACCAGGACTAAACCAGGTCTAAACCAGGGCTAAACCAGGTCTAAACCAGGACTAAACCAGGACTAAACCAGCTCTAAACCAGCTCTAAACCAGCTCTAAACCAGGACTAAACCAGGACTAAACCAGCTCTAAACCAGCTCTAAGCCAAGTCTAAACCAGGTCTAAACCTGGTCTAAACTAGCTCTAAACCAGGTCTAAACCACGTCTAAACCAGGACTAAATCTAAACCAGGTCTAAACCAGGTCTAAACCAGGACTAAACCAGGACTAAATCTAAACCAGATCTAAACCAGGTCTAAACCAGGACTAAATCTAAACCAGCTCCAAACCAGGTCTAAACCAGGACTAAACCAGGACTAAACCAGGTCTAAACCAGGTCTAAACCAGGTCTAAACCAGGACTAAACTAGGACTAAATCAGCTCCAAACCAGCTCTAAACCAGGTCTAAACCAGGTCTAAACCAGGTCTAAACCAGGACTAAATCTAAACCAGCTCTAAACCAGGACTAAACCAGGACTAAACCAGGTCTAAACCAGGTCTAAACCAGGTCTAAACCAGGACTAAACCAGGACTAAACCAGCTCTAAACCAGGTCCAAACCAGCTCTAAACCAGCTCTAAACCAAGTCTAAACCAGGTCTAAACCAGGTCTAAACCAGGTCTAAACTAGCTTTAAACCAGGTCTAAACCAGGTCTAAACCAGGACTAAATCTAAACCAGGTCTAAACCAGGACTAAACCAGGACTAAACCAGGTCTAAACCAGGTCTGAACCAGGACTAAACCAGGACTAAACCAGCTCTAAACCAGGTCTAAACCAGCTCTAAACCAAGTCAAAACCAGGTCTAAACCAGATCTAAACCAGGTCTAAACCAGATCTAAACCAGGACTAAACCAGGTCTAAACCAGGTCTAAACCAGGTATAAACCAGGTCTAAACCAGCTCTAAACCAGGTCTAAACCAGATCTAAACCAGGTCTAAACCAGGACTAAATCTAAACCAGCTCTAAACCAGGACTAAACCAGGTCTAAACCAGATCTAAACCAGGTCTAAACCAGGACTAAATATAAACCAGCTCTAAACCTGGACTAAACCAGGTCTAAACCAGGTCTAAACCAGGACTAAACCAGGACTAAACCAGGTCTAAACCAGGTCTAAACCAGGTATAAACCAGGTCTAAACCAGGTCTAAACTAGCTCTAAACCAGGTCTAAACCAGGTCTAAACCAGGTCTAAACCAGGACTAAATCTAAACCAGGTCTAAACCAGGTCTAAACCAGGACTAAACCAGGACTAAACCAGCTCTAAACCAGCTCTAAACCAAGTCTAAACAAGGTCTAAACCAGGTCTAAACCAGGACTAAATCTAAACCAGCTCTAAACCAGGTCTAAACCAGGACTAAACCAGGACTAAACCAGGTCTAAACCAGCTCTAAACCAGGTCTAAACCAGGACTAAATCTAAACCAGCTCTAAACCAGGTCTAAACCAGGACTAAACCAGGACTAAACCAGGTCCAAACCAGGTCTAAACCAGCTCTAAACCAGGTCTAAACCAGGTCCAAACCAGGACTAAACCAGGTCTAAACCAGGTCTAAACCAGGTCTAAACCAAGTCTAAACCAGGTCTAAACCAGCTCTAAACCAGGACTAAACCAGGTCTAAACCAGGTCTAAACCAGGTCTAAACCAAGTCTAAACCAGGTCTAAACCAGCTCTAAACCAGGACTAAACCAGGTCTAAACCAGGTCTAAACCAGGTCTAAACCAGATCTAAACCAGGTCTAAACCAGATCTAAACCAGGACTAAACCAGGTCTAAACCAGGTCGAAACCGGGTATAAACCAGGTCTAAACCAAGTCTAAACCAGGTCTAAACCAGCTCTAAACCAGGACTAAACCAGGTCTAAACCAGGTCTAAACCAGGTCTAAACCAAGTCTAAACCAGGTCTAAACCAGGTCTAAACCAGCTCTAAACCAGCTCTAAACCAAGTCAAAACCAGGTCTAAACCAGATCTAAACCAGGTCTAAACCAGATCTAAACCAGGACTAAACCAAGTCAAAACCAGGTCTAAACCAGATCTAAACCAGGTCTAAACCAGATCTAAACCAGGTCTAAACCAGCTCTAAACCAGCTCTAAACCAAGTCAAAACCAGGTCTAAACCAGATCTAAACCAGGTCTAAACCAGATCTAAACCAGGACTAAACCAGGTCTAAACCAGGTCTAAACCAGGTATAAACCAGGTCTAAACCAGCTCTAAACCAGGTCTAAACCAGGACTAAACCAGCTCTAAACCAGCTCTAAACCAGCTCTAAACCAGCTCTAAACCAAGTCTAAACCAGGTCTAAACCAGCTCTAAACCAGGACTAAACCAGGTCCAAACCAGGTCTAAACCAGGTCTAAACCAAGTCTAAACCAGGTCTAAACCAGGTCTAAACCAGCTCTAAACCAGCTCTAAACCAAGTCAAAACCAGGTCTAAACCAGATCTAAACCAGGTCTAAACCAGATCTAAACCAGGACTAAACCAGGTCTAAACCAGGTCTAAACCAGGTATAAACCAGGTCTAAACCAGCTCTAAACCAGGTCTAAACCAGATCTAAACCAGGTCTAAACCAGATCTAAACCAGGACTAAACCAGGTCTAAACCAGGTCCAAACCAGGTATAAACCAGGTCTAAACCAGCTCTAAACCAGGACTAAACCAGGTCTAAACCAGGTCTAAACCAGGTCTAAACCAAGTCTAAACCAGCTCTAAACCAAGTCAAAACCAGGTCTAAACCAGATCTAAACCAGGTCTAAACCAGATCTAAACCAGGACTAAACCAAGTCAAAACCAGGTCTAAACCAGATCTAAACCAGGTCTAAACCAGATCTAAACCAGGTCTAAACCAGCTCTAAACCAAGTCTAAACCAGGTCTAAACCAGGTCTAAACCAGGTCTAAACCAGGTCTAAACCAAGTCTAAACCAGTTCTAAACCAGCTCTAAACCAGGACTAAACCAGGTCAAAACCAGGTCTAAACCAGGTCTAAACCAGGTCTAAACCAGGTCTAAACCAGGACTAAACCAAGTCTAAACCAGGTCTAAACCAGCTCTAAACCAGGACTAAACCAGGTCCAAACCAGGTCTAAACCAGGTCTAAACCAGGTCTAAACTAGCTCTAAACCAGGTCTAAACCAGATCTAAACCAGGTCTAAACCAGGACTAAATCTAAACCAGCTCTAAACCAGGTCTAAACCAGGACTAAACCAGGACTAAACCAGGACTAAACCAGGTCCAAATCAGGTCTAAACCAGCTCTAAACCAGGTCTAAACCAGGTCTAAACCAGGACTAAACCAGGACTAAACCAGCTCTAAACCAGCTCTAAACCGGGTCTAAACAAGGTCTAAACCAGGTCTAAACCAGGTCTAAACCAGGTCTAAACCAGGACTAAACCAAGTCTAAACCAGGTCTAAACCAGCTCTAAATCAGATCTAAACCAGATCTAAACCAGGTCTAAACCAGAACTAAATCTAAACCAGCTCCAAATCAGGTCTAAACCAGGACTAAACCAGGACTAAACCAGCTCTAAACCAGGACTAAACCAGGTCTAAACCAGCTCTTAACCAAGTCTAAACCAGGTCTAAACCAGGTCTAAACCAGGACTAAACCAGGTCTAAACCAGGTCTAAACCAGGACTAAACCAAGTGTAAACCAGGTCTAAACCAGGTCTAAACCAGGACTAAACCAGGACTAAATCTAAACCAGGTCTAATCCAGGTATAAACCAGGACTAAACCAGGTCTAAATCAGGTCTAAACCAGGTCTAAACCAGATCTAAACCAGATCTAAACCAGGTCTAAACCAGGACTAAATCTAAACCAGATCCAAACCAGGTCTAAACCAGAACTAAATCTAAACCAGCTCCAAATCAGGTCTAAACCAGGACTAAACCAGGACTAAACAAGGTCTAAACCAGGTCTAAACCAGGTCTAAACCAGGACTAAACCAGGACTAAACCAGCTCCAAACCAGGTCTAAACCAGCTCTAAACCAGCTCTAAACCAGAACTAAATCTAAACCAGCTCCAAATCAGGTCTAAACCAGGACTAAACCAGGACTAAACCAGCTCTAAACCAGGACTAAACCAGGTCTAAACCAGCTCTTAACAAAGTCTAAACCAGGTCTAAACCAGGTCTAAACCAGGTCTAAACTAGGACTAAATCTAAACCAGATCTAAACCAGCTCTAAACCAGGTCTAAACCAGCTCTAAACCAGCTCTAAACCAGGACTAAACCAGGACTAAACCAGCTCTAAACCAGGACTAAACCAGGTCTAAACCAGCTCTTAACAAAGTCTAAACCAGGTCTAAACCAGGACTAAACCAGCTCTAAACCAGCTCTAAACCAGGACTAAACCAGGACTAAACCAGCTCTAAACCAGGACTAAACCAGGACTAAACCAGCTCTAAACCAGGACTAAACCAGGTCTAAACCAGCTCTAAACCAGGTATAAACCAGGTCTAAACCAGGACTAGACCAGGACTAAACAAGCTCTAAACCAGCTCTAAACCAAGTCCAAACCAGGTCTAAACCAGGTCAAAACCAGATCTAAACCAGGTCTAAACCAGGACTAAACCAGGTCCAAACCAGGTCTAAACCAGATCTAAACCAGGTCTAAACCAGGTCTAAACCAGTTCTAAACCAGGTCTAAACCAGATCTAAACCAGGTCTAAACCAGGACTAAACCAGGTCCAAACCAGCTCTAAACCAGCTCTAAACCAGGTCTAAACCAGGACTAAACCAGCTCTAAACCAGGTCTAAACCAGGACTAAACCAGGTCTAAACCAGGTCTAAACCAGGACTAAACCAGGACTAAACCAGGTCTAAACCAGCTCTAAACCAGGTCTAAACCAGCTCTAAACCAGGTCTAAACCAGGTCTAAACCAGGACTAAACCAGGTCTAAACCAGGTCTAAACCAAGTCTAAACCAGGACTAAACCAGGTCTAAACCAGGTCTAAACCAAGTCTAAACCAGGACTAAACCAGGTCTAAACCAGGTCTAAACCAGGACTAAACCAAGTCTAAACCAGGTCTAAACCAGGTCTAAACCAGGTCTAAACCAGGACTAAACCAAGTCTAAACCAGGTCTAAACCAGCTCTAAACCAGGACTAAACCAGCTCTAAACCAGGTCTAAACCAGGACTAAATCTAAACCAGCTCTAAACCAGGACTAAACAAGGACAAAACCAGGTCTAAATCAGGTCTAAACCAGGTCTAAACCAGGTCTAAACTAGGTCTAAACCAGGTCTAAACCAAGTCTAAACCAGGTCTAAACCAGCTCTAAATCAGATCTAAACCAGGACTAAATCTAAACCAGCTCTAAACCAGGACTAAACCAGGACTAAACCAGGTCTAAACCAGGTCTAAACCAGGTCTAAACCAGGTCTAAACCAGGTCTAAACCAGGACTAAATCTAAACCAGGTCTAAACCAGGACGAAACCAGGACTAAACCAGATCTAAACCAGGTCTAAACCAGGTCTAAACCAGGACTAAACCAGGACTAAACCAGGTCTAAACCAGCTCTAAACCAGGTCTAAACCAGCTCTAAACCAGGTCTAAACCAGGTCTAAACCAGGACTAAACCAGGTCTAAACCAGGTCTAAACCAAGTCTAAACCAGGACTAAACCAGGTCTAAACCACGTCTAAACCAGGACTAAACCAGGTCTAAACCAGGTCTAAACCAAGTCTAAACCAGGACTAAACCAGGTCTAAACCAGGTCTAAACCAGGACTAAACCAAGTCTAAACCAGGTCTAAACCAGGACTAAACCAGGACTAATCCAGGTCTAAACCAGGACTCAACCAGGACTAAACCAGGTCTAAACCAGGTCTAAACCAGGTCTAAACCAGATCTAAACCAGGTCTAAACCAGGACTAAATCTAAACCAGCTCCAAACCAGGACTAAACCAGTACTAAACCAGCTCTAAACCAAGTCTAAACCAGGTCTAAACCAGGTCTAAACCAGGTCTAAACTAGCTTTAAACCAGGTCTAAACCAGGTCTAAACCAGGACTAAATCTAAACCAGGTCTAAACCAGGTCTAAACTAGCTCTAAACCAGGTCTAAACCAGCTCTAAACCAGGTCTAAACCATATCTAAACCAGGTCTAAACCAGGTCTAAACCAGTTCTAAACCAGGTCTAAACCAGATCTAAACCAGGTCTAAACCAGGACTAAACCAGGTCCAAACCAGCTCTAAACCAGCTCTAAACCAGGTCTAAACCAGGACTAAACCAGCTCTAAACCAGGTCTAAACCAGGACTAAACCAGGTCTAAACCAGGTCTAAACCAGGACTAAACCAGGACTAAACCAGGTCTAAACCAGCTCTAAACCAGGTCTAAACCAGCTCTAAACCAGGTCTAAACCAGGTCTAAACCAGGACTAAACCAGGTCTAAACCAGGTCTAAACCAAGTCTAAACCAGGACTAAACCAGGTCTAAACCAGGTCTAAACCAGGACTAAACCAGGTCTAAACCAGGTCTAAACCAAGTCTAAACCAGGACTAAACCAGGTCTAAACCAGGTCTAAACCAGGACTAAACCAAGTCTAAACCAGGTCTAAACCAGGTCTAAACCAGGTCTAAACCAGGACTAAACCAAGTCTAAACCAGGTCTAAACCAGCTCTAAACCAGGACTAAACCAGCTCTAAACCAGGTCTAAACCAGGACTAAATCTAAACCAGCTCTAAACCAGGACTAAACCAGGACTAAACCAGGTCTAAATCAGGTCTAAACCAGGTCTAAACCAGGTCTAAACTAGGTCTAAACCAGGTCTAAATCAGATCTAAACCAGGACTAAATCTAAACCAGCTCTAAACCAGGACTAAACCAGGACTAAACCAGGTCTAAACCAGGTCTAAACCAGGTCTAAACCAGGTCTAAACTAGCTCTAAACCAGGTCTAAACCAGGTCTAAACCAGGACTAAATCTAAACCAGGTCTAAACCAGGACTAAACCAGGACTAAACCAGATCTAAACCAGGTCTAAACCAGGTCTAAACCAGGACTAAACCAGGACTAAACCAGGTCTAAACCAGCTCTAAACCAGGTCTAAACCAGCTCTAAACCAGGTCTAAACCAGGTCTAAACCAGGACTAAACCAGGTCTAAACCAGGTCTAAACCAAGTCTAAACCAGGACTAAACCAGGTCTAAACCACGTCTAAACCAGGACTAAACCAGGTCTAAACCAGGTCTAAACCAAGTCTAAACCAGGACTAAACCAGGTCTAAACCAGGTCTAAACCAGGACTAAACCAAGTCTAAACCAGGTCTAAACCAGGACTAAACCAGGACTAATCCAGGTCTAAACCAGGACTAAACCAGGACTAAACCAGGTCTAAACCAGGTCTAAACCAGGTCTAAACTAGCTCTAAACCAGGTCTAAACCAGATCTAAACCAGGTCTAAACCAGGACTAAATCTAAACCAGCTCCAAACCAGGACTAAACCAGGACTAAACCAGCTCTAAACCAAGTCTAAACCAGGTCTAAACCAGGTCTAAACCAGGTCTAAACTAGCTTTAAACCAGGTCTAAACCAGGTCTAAACCAGGACTAAATCTAAACCAGGTCTAAACCAGGTCTAAACCAGGACTAAACCAGGACTAAACCAGGTCTAAACCAGGTCTAAACCAGCTCTAAACCAGGTCTAAACCTGCTCTAAACCAGCTCTAAACCAGCTCTAAACCAGCTCTAAACCAGGTCTAAACCAGAACTAAACCGGGTCCAAACCAGGTCCAAACCAGGTCTAAACCAGGTCTAAACCAGGACTAAACCAGAACTAAACCAGCTCTAAACCAGCTCTAAACCAGCTCTAAACCAAGTCAAAACCAGGTCTAAACCAGGTCTGAACAAGGACTAAATCTAAACCAGGTCCAAACCAGGATTAAACCAGGACAAACCAGGACTAAACCAGGTCTAAACCAGGTCTAAACCAGGTCTAAACCAGGACTAAATCTAAACCAGGTCTAATCCAGGTCTAAACCAGGTCTAAACTAGCTCTAAACCAGATCTAAACCAGATCTAAACCAGGTCTAAACCAGGACTAAATCTAAACCAGGTCTAAACCAGGACTAAATCTAAACCAGATCTAAACCAGGTCTAAACCAGAACTAAATCTAAACCAGCTCCAAATCAGGTCTAAACCAGCTCTAAACCAGGACTAAACCAGGTCTAAACCAGGTCTAAACCAGAACTAAACCGGGTCTAAACCAGCTCTAAACCAGCTCTAAACCAAGTCTAAACCAGGTCTAAACCAGGACTAAACCAGGTCTAAACCAGGTCTAAACCAGGACTAAACCAAGTCTAAACCAGGTCTAAACCAGCTCTAAACCAGGACTAAACCAGGTCTAAACCAGGTCTAAACCAGGACTAAACCAGGACTAAACCAGGTCTAAACCAGGTCTAAACAAGGACTAAACCAGGACTAAACGAAGTCTAAACCAGGTCTAAACCAGCTCTAAACCAGGACTAAACCAGGTCCAAACCAGGTCTAAACCAGCTCTAAACCAGGTCTAAACCAGGTCTAAACCAGAACTAAACCAGGACTAAACCAGCTCTAAACCAGCTCTAAACCAAGTCTAAACCAGGTCTAAACCAGGTCTAAACCAGGTCTAAAGCAGGACTAAATCTAAACCAGGTCTAAACCGGGACTAAACCAGGACTAAACCAGGTCCAAACCAGGTCTAAACCAGGTCTAAACCAGGACTAAACCAGGACTAAACCAGCTCTAAACCAGCTCTAAACCAGCTCTAAACCAAGTCTAAACCAGGTCTAAACCAGGTCTAAACTAGCTCTAAACCAGGTCTAAACCAGGTCTAAACCAGGTCTAAACAAGGACTAAATCTAAACCAGGTCTAAACCAGGATTAAACCAGGTCTAAACCAGGTCTAAACCAGGTCTAAACCAGGACTAAATCTAAACCAGGTCTAATCCAGGTCTAAACCAGGACTAAACCAGGTCTAAATCAGTTCTAAACCAGGTCTAAACTAGCTCTAAACCAGATCTAAACCAGATCTAAACCAGGTCTAAACCAGAACTAAATCTAAACCAGCTCCAAATCAGGTCTAAACCAGGACTAAACCAGGACTAAACCAGGTCTAAACCAGGTCTGAACCAGGTCTAAACCAGGACTAAACCAGGACTAAACCAGCTCCAAACCAGGTCTAAACCAGCTCTAAACCAGCTCTAAACCAGGACTAAACCAGGACTAAACCAGCTCTAAACCAGGACTAAACCAGCTCTAAACCAGCTCTAAACCAGGTCTAAACCAAGTCTAAACCAGGTCTAAACCAGGTCTAAACTAGGACTAAATCCAAACCAGATCTAAACCAGGTCTAAACCAGAACTAAATCTAAACCAGCTCCAAACCCGGTCTAAACCAGGACTAAACCAGATCTAAACCAGCTCTAAACCAGGTCTATACCAGGACTAAACCAGGACTAAACCAGCTCTAAACCAGGTCTAAACCAGCTCTAAAACAGCTCTAAACCAGGACTAAACCAGCTCTAAACCAGGACTAAACCAGATCTAAACCAGGTCTAAACCAGAACTAAATCT
The DNA here is from genome assembly GCF_026437365.1 of Eucyclogobius newberryi. Classification (NCBI taxonomy): domain Eukaryota; kingdom Metazoa; phylum Chordata; class Actinopteri; order Gobiiformes; family Gobiidae; genus Eucyclogobius; species Eucyclogobius newberryi. Next base: position 34,165,025 of record NW_027316500.1, on the reverse strand, counting down.
AAACCAGCTCCAAACCAGGTCTAAACCAGGACTAAACCAGATCCAAACCAGGTCTAAACCAGGTCTAAACCAGGACTAAACCAGGACTAAACCAGCTCTAAACCAGGTCTAAACCAGCTCTAAACCAGCTCTAAACCAGGACTAAACCAGGACTAAACCAGCTCTAAACCAGCTCTAAACCAGGACTAAACCAGGACTAAACCAGCTCTAAACCAGGACTAAACCAGGTCTAAACCAGCTCTAAACCAGGTATAAACCAGGTCTAAACCAGGACTAGACCAGGACTAAACAAGCTCTAAACCAGGTCTAAACCAGCTCTAAACCAGCTCTAAACCAGGACTAAACCAGGACTAAACCAGCTCTAAACCAGCTCTAAACCAGGTCTAAACCAGGTCTAAACTAGCTCTAAACCAGGTCTAAACCAGCTCTAAACCAGGTCTAAACCAGATCTAAACCAGGTCTAAACCAGGTCTAAACCAGCTCTAAACCAGCTCTAAACCAGGACTAAACCAGGTCTAAACCAGGTCTAAACCAGGTCAAAACCAGGTCTAAACCAGGTCTAAACTAGCTCTAAACCAGGTCTAAACCAGCTCTAAACCAGGTCTAAACCAGATCTAAACCAGGTCTAAACCAGGACTAAACCAGGTCCAAACCAGGTCTAAACCAGATCTAAACCAGGTCTAAACCAGGACTAAATCTAAACCAGGTCTAAACCAGGACTAAACCAGGACTAAACCAGATCTAAACCAGGTCTAAACCAGGTCTAAACCAGGACTAAACCAGGACTAAACCAGGTCTAAACCAGCTCTAAACCAGGTCTAAACCAGCTCTAAACCAGGTCTAAACCAGGTCTAAACCAGGACTAAACCAGGTCTAAACCAGGTCTAAACCAAGTCTAAACCAGAACTAAACCGGGTCCAAACCAGGTCTAAACCAGGTCTAAACCAGGACTAAACCAGAACTAAACCAGCTCTAAACCAGCTCTAAACCAGCTCTAAACCAAGTCAAAACCAGGTCTAAACCAGCTCTAAACCAGGTCTAAACCAGGATTAAACCAGGACAAACCAGGACTAAACCAGGTCTAAACCAGGTCTAAACCAGGTCTAAACCAGGACTAAATCTAAACCAGGTCTAATCCAGGTCTAAACCAGGTCTAAACTAGCTCTAAACCAGATCTAAACCAGATCTAAACCAGGTCTAAACCAGGACTAAATCTAAACCAGCTCCAAATCAGGTCTAAACCAGCTCTAAACCAGAACTAAACCGGGTCTAAACCAGCTCTAAACCAGCTCTAAACCAAGTCTAAACCAGGTCTAAACCAGGACTAAACCAGGTCTAAACCAGGTCTAAACCAGAACTAAACCGGGTCTAAACCAGCTCTAAACCAGCTCTAAACCAAGTCTAAACCAGGTCTAAACCAGGACTAAACCAGGTCTAAACCAGGTCTAAACCAGGACTAAACCAAGTCTAAACCAGGTCTAAACCAGCACTAAACCAGGACTAAACCAGGTCTAAACCAGGTCTAAACCAGGACTAAACCAGGACTAAACGAAGTCTAAACCAGGTCTAAACCAGCTCTAAACCAGGACTAAACCAGGTCCAAACCAGGTCTAAACCAGGTCTAAACCAGGACTAAACCAGGTCCAAACCAGGTCTAAACCAGCTCTAAACCAAGTCTAAACCAGGTCTAAACCAGGTCTAAAGCAGGACTAAATCTAAACCAGGTCTAAACCGGGACTAGACCAGGACTAAACCAGGTCCAAACCAGGTCTAAACCAGGTCTAAACCATGACTAAACCAGGACTAAACCAGCTCTAAACCAGCTCTAAACCAGCTCTAAACCAAGTCTAAACCAGGTCTAAACCAGGTCTAAACCAGGTCTAAACAAGGACTAAATCCAAACCAGGTCTAAACCAGGATTAAACCAGGTCTAAACCAGGTCTAAACCAGGTCTAAACCAGGACTAAATCTAAACCAGGTCTAATCCAGGTCTAAACCAGGACTAAACCAGGTCTAAATCAGGTCTAAACCAGGTCTAAACTAGCTCTAAACCAGATCTAAACCAAGTCTAAACTAGGTCTAAACCAGGTCTAAACTAGGACTAAATCCAAACCAGATCTAAACCAGGTCTAAACCAGAACTAAATCTAAACCAGCTCCAAACCCGGTCTAAACCAGGACTAAACCAGATCTAAACCAGCTCTAAACCAGGTCTATACCAGGACTAAACCAGGACTAAACCAGCTCTAAACCAGGTCTAAACCAGCTCTAAAACAGCTCTAAACCAGGACTAAACCAGCTCTAAACCAGGACTAAACCAAGTCTAAATCAGGTCTATACCTGGACTAAACCAGGACTAAACCAACTCTAAACCAGGTCTAAACCAGCTCTAAACCAGCTCTAAACCAGGACTAAACCAGGACTAAACCAGGTCTAAACCAGGACTAAACCAGCTCTAAACCAGGACTAAACCAGGACTAAACCAGCTCTAAACCAGGACTAAACCAGGTCTAAACCAGCTCTAAACCAGGTCTAAACCAGGTCTAAACCAGGACTAAACCAGGACTAAACCAGCTCTAAACCAGCTCTAAACCAAGTCTAAACCAGGTCTAAACCAGGTCTAAACCAGGTCTAAACCAGGTCTAAACTAGCTCTAAACCAGGTCTAAACCAGGACTAAACCAGGTCTAAACTAGCTTTTAACCAGGTCTAAACCAGGTCTAAACCAGGACTAAATCTAAACCAGGTCTAAACCAGGTCTAAACCAGGACTAAACCAGGTCTAAACCAGCTCTAAACCAGGTCTAAACCAGATCTAAACCAGGTCTAAACCAGGACTAAACCAGGTCCAAACCAGGTCTAAACCAGATCTAAACCAGGTCTAAACCAGGTCTAAACCAGGTCTAAACCAGAACTAAACCGGGTCTAAACCAGTTCTAAACCAGCTCTAAACCAAGTCTAAACCAGGTCTAAACCAGGACTAAACGAGGTCTAAACCAGGTCTAAACCAGGACTAAACCAAGTCTAAACCAGGTCTAAACCAGCTCTAAACCAGGACTAAACCAGGTCTAAACCAGGTCTAAACCAGGACTAAACCAGGACTAAACGAAGTCTAAACCAGGTCTAAACCAGCTCTAAACCAGGACTAAACCAGGACTAAACCAGGTCCAAACCAGGTCTAAACCAGCTCTAAACCAGGTCTAAACCAGGTCTAAACCAGAACTAAACCAGGACTAAACCAGCTCTAAACCAGCTCTAAACCAAGTCTAAACCAGGTCTAAACCAGGTCTAAAGCAGGACTAAATCTAAACCAGGTCTAAACCGGGACTAGACCATGACTAAACCAGGACTAAACCAGGTCCAAACCAGGTCTAAACCAGGTCTAAACCATGACTAAACCAGGACTAAACCAGCTCTAAACCAGCTCTAAACCAAGTCTAAACCAGGTCTAAACCAGGTCTAAACTAGCTCTAAACCAGGTCTAAACCAGGTCTAAACAAGGACTAAATCCAAACCAGGTCTAAACCAGGATTAAACCAGGTCTAAACCAGGTCTAAACCAGGTCTAAACCAGGACTAAATCTAAACCAGGTCTAATCCAGGTCTAAACCAGGACTAAACCAGGTCTAAATCAGGTCTAAACCAGGTCTAAACTAGCTCTAAACCAGATCTAAACCAGATCTAAACCAGGTCTAAACCAGGACTATATCTAAACCAGATCTAAACCAGGTCTAAACCAGAACTAAATCTAAACCAGCTCCAAATCAGGTCTAAACCAGGACTAAACCAGGACTAAACCAGGTCCAAACCAGGTCTAAACCAGCTCTAAACCAGGACTAAACCAGGACTAAACCAGCTCTAAACCAGGACTAAACCAGGTCTAAACCAGCTCTAAACCAGGTCTAAACCAGGTCTAAAGCAGGACCAAACCAGGACTCAACCAGCTCTAAACCAGCTCTTAACCAAGTCTAAACCAGGTCTAAACCAGGTCTAAACCAGAACTAAATCTAAACCAGCTCCAAACCCGGTCTAAACCAGGACTAAACCAGATCTAAACCAGCTCTAAACCAGGTCTATACCAGGACTAAACCAGGACTAAACCAGCTCTAAACCAGGTCTAAACCAGCTCTAAAACAGCTCTAAACCAGGACTAAACCAGCTCTAAACCAGGACTAAACCAGGACTAAACCAACTCTAAACCAGGTCTAAACCAGCTCTAAACCAGCTCTAAACCAGGACTAAACCAGGACTAAACCAGGTCTAAACCAGGACTAAACCAGCTCTAAACCAGGACTAAACCAGGACTAAACCAGCTCTAAACCAGGACTAAACCAGGTCTAAACCAGCTCTAAACCAGGTCTAAACCAGGTCTAAACCAGGACTAAACCAGGACTAAACCAGCTCTAAACCAGCTCTAAACCAAGTCTAAACCAGGTCTAAACCAGGTCTAAACCAGGTCTAAACCAGGTCTAAACTAGCTCTAAACCAGGTCTAAACCAGGACTAAACCAGGTCTAAACCAGCTCTAAACCAGGTCTAAACCAGGTCTAAACCAGCTCTGAACCAGGTCTAAACCAGCTCTAAACCAGCTCTAAACCAAGTCTAAACCAGGTATAAACCAGGTCTAAACTAGCTTTTAACCAGGTCTAAACCAGGTCTAAACCAGGACTAAATCTAAACCAGGTCTAAACCAGGTCTAAACCAGGACTAAACCAGGTCTAAACCAGCTCTAAACCAGGTCTAAACCAGATCTAAACCAGGTCTAAACCAGGACTAAACCAGGTCTAAACCAGGACTAAACCAGGTCTAAACAAGGTCTAAACCAGGACTAAACCAAGTCTAAACCAGGTCTAAACCAGCTCTAAACCAGGACTAAACCAGGTCTAAACCAGGTCTAAACCAGGACTAAACCAGGACTAAACGAAGTCTAAACCAGGTCTAAACCAGCTCTAAACCAGGACTAAACCAGGTCCAAACCCGGTCTAAACCAGCTCTAAACCAGGTCTAAACCAGGTCTAAACCAGAACTAAACCAGGACTAAACCAGCTCTAAACCAGCTCTAAACCAAGTCTAAACCAGGTCTAAACCAGGTCTAAACCAGGTCTAAAGCAGGACTAAATCTAAACCAGGTCTAAACCGGGACTAAACCAGGACTAAACCAGGTCCAAACCAGGTCTAAACCAGGTCTAAACCAGGACTAAACCAGGACTAAACCAGGTCTAAACCAGGTCTAAACCAGCTCTAAACCAGGTCTAAACCAGGTCTAAACAAGGACTAAATCTAAACCAGGTCTAAACCAGGATTAAACCAGGTCTAAACCAGGTCTAAACCAGGTCTAAACCAGGACTAAATCTAAACCAGGTCTAATCCAGGTCTAAACCAGGACTAAACCAGGTCTAAATCAGGTCTAAACCAGGTCTAAACTAGCTCTAAACCAGATCTAAACCAGATCTAAACCAGGTCTAAACCAGGACTATATCTAAACCAGATCTAAACCAGGTCTAAACCAGAACTAAATCTAAACCAGCTCCAAATCAGGTCTAAACCAGGACTAAACCAGGACTAAACCAGGACTAAACCAGCTCTAAACCAGGACCAAACCAGGACTCAACCAGCTCTAAACCAGCTCTTAACCAAGTCTAAACCAGGTCTAAACCAGGTCTAAACTAGGACTAAATCCAAACCAGATCTAAACCAGGTCTAAACCAGGACTAAACCAGATCTAAACCAGCTCTAAACCAGGTCTATACCAGGACTAAACCAGGACTAAACCAGCTCTAAACCAGGTCTAAACCAGCTCTAAAACAGCTCTAAACCAGGACTAAACCAGATCTAAACCAGGTCTAAACCAGAACTAAATCTAAACCAGCTCCAAACCAGGTCTAAACCAGGACTAAACCAGATCCAAACCAGGTCTAAACCAGGTCTAAACCAGGACTAAACCAGGACTAAACCAGCTCTAAACCAGGTCTAAACCAGCTCTAAACCAGCTCTAAACCAGGACTAAACCAGGACTAAACCAGCTCTAAACCAGCTCTAAACCAGGACTAAACCAGGACTAAACCAGCTCTAAACCAGGACTAAACCAGGTCTAAACCAGCTCTAAACCAGGTATAAACCAGGTCTAAACCAGGACTAGACCAGGACTAAACAAGCTCTAAACCAGCTCTAAACCAAGTCTAAACCAGGTCTAAACCAGGTCAAAACCAGGTCTAAACCAGGTCTAAACTAGCTCTAAACCAGGTCTAAACCAGCTCTAAACCAGGTCTAAACCAGATCTAAACCAGGTCTAAACCAGGACTAAACCAGGTCCAAACCAGGTCTAAACCAGATCTAAACCAGGTCTAAACCAGGTCTAAACCAGTTCTAAACCAGGTCTAAACCAGATCTAAACCAGGTCTAAACCAGGACTAAACCAGGTCCAAACCAGCTCTAAACCAGGTCTAAACCAGGACTAAACCAGGTCTAAACCAGGTCTAAACCAGGACTAAACCAGGACTAAACCAAGTCTAAACCAGGTCTAAACCAGGTCTAAACCAGAACTAAATCTAAACCAGCTCCAAATCAGGTCTAAACCAGCTCTAAACCAGGACTAAACCAGCTCTAAACCAGCTCTAAACCAAGTCTAAACCAGGTCTAAACCAGGACTAAACCAGGTCTAAACCAGGTCTAAACCAGGACTAAACCAAGTCTAAACCAGGTCTAAACCAGGACTAAACCAGGACTAAACCAGGTCTAAACCAGGTCTAAACCAGGACTAAACCATGTCTAAACCAGGTCTAAACCAGCTCTAAACCAGGACTAAACCAGGTCTAAACCAGGTCTAAACCAGGACTAAACCAGGTCTAAACCAGGTCTAAACCAGAACTAAACCGGGTCTAAAACAGCTCTAAACCAGCTCTAAACCAGGTCTAAACCAGGTCTAAACCAGGTCTAAACCAGGACTAAACCAGGACTAAACCAGGTCTAAACCAGGTCTAAACCAGGACTAAACCAGGACTAAACGAAGTCTAAACCAGGTCTAAACCAGCTCTAAACCAGGTCTAAACCAGGTCCAAACCAGGTCTAAACCAGCTCTAAACCAGGTCTAAACCAGGTCTAAACCAGAACTAAACCCGGACTAAACCAGCTCTAAACCAGCTCTAAACCAAGTCTAAACCAGGTCTAAACCAGGTCTAAACCAGGTCCAAACCAGGTCTAAACTAGCTCTAAACCAGGTCTAAACCAGGTCTAAAGCAGGACTAAATCTAAACCAGGTCTAAACCGGGACTAAACCAGGACTAAACCAGGTCCAAACCAGGTCTAAACCAGGTCTAAACCAGGACTAAACCAAGTCTAAACCAGCTCTAAACCAGCTCTAAATCAGATCTAAACCAGGACTAAATCTAAACCAGCTCTAAACCAGGACTAAACCAGGACTAAACCAGGTCTAAACCAGGTCCAAACCAGGTCTAAACCAGGTCTAAACTAGCTCTAAACCAGGTCTAAACCAGGTCTAAACCAGGACTAAATCTAAACCAGGTCTAAACCAGGACTAAACCAGGACTAAACCAGATCCAAACCAGGTCTAAACCAGGTCTAAACCAGGACTAAACCAGGACTAAACCAGGTCTAAACCAGCTCTAAACCAGGTCTAAACCAGCTCTAAACCAGGTCTAAACCAGGTCTAAACCAGGACTAAACCAGGTCTAAACCAGGTCTAAACCAAGTCTAAACCAGGACTAAACCAGGTCTAAACCAGGTCTAAACCAGGACTAAACCAGGTCTAAACCAGGTCTAAACCAAGTCTAAACCAGGACTAAACCAGGTCTAAACCAGGTCTAAACCAGGACTAAACCAAGTCTAAACCAGGTCTAAACCAGGTCTAAACCAGGTCTAAACCAGGACTAAACCAGGACTAATCCAGGTCTAAACCAGGACTAAACCAGGACTAAACCAGGTCTAAACCAGGACTAAATCTAAACCAGCTCTAAACCAGGACTAAACCAGGACTAAACCAGGTCTAAATCAGGTCTAAACCAGGTCCAAACCAGGTCTAAACTAGGTCTAAACCAGGTCTAAACCAGGTCTAAACCAGGACTAAACCAAGTCTAAACCAGGTCTAAACCAGCTCTAAATCAGATCTAAACCAGGACTAAATCTAAACCAGCTCTAAACCAGGACTAAACCAGGACTAAACCAGGTCTAAACCAGGTCTAAACCAGGTCTAAACCAGGTCTAAACTAGCTCTAAACCAGGTCTAAACCAGGTCTAAACCAGGTCTAAACCAGGACTAAATCTAAACCAGGTCTAAACCAGGACTAAACCAGGACTAAACCAGATCTAAACCAGGTCTAAACCAGGTCTAAACCAGGACTAAACCAGGACTAAACCAGGTCTAAACCAGCTCTAAACCAGGTCTAAACCAGCTCTAAACCAGGTCTAAACCAGGTCTAAACCAGGACTAAACCAGGTCTAAACCAGGTCTAAACCAAGTCTAAACCAGGACTAAACCAGGTCTAAACCAGGTCTAAACCAGGTCTAAACCAGGTCTAAAGCAGGACTAAATCTAAACCAGGTCTAAACCGGGACTAAACCAGGACTAAACCAGGTCCAAACCAGGTCTAAACCAGGTCTAAACCAGGACTAAACCAGGACTAAACCAGGTCTAAACCAGGTCTAAACCAGGTCTAAACCAGGTCTAAACTAGCTCTAAACCAGGTCTAAACCAGGTCTAAACAAGGACTAAATCTAAACCAGGTCTAAACCAGGATTAAACCAGGTCTAAACCAGGTCTAAACCAGGTCTAAACCAGGACTAAATCTAAACCAGGTCTAATCCAGGTCTAAACCAGGACTAAACCAGGTCTAAATCAGGTCTAAACCAGGTCTAAACTAGCTCTAAACCAGATCTAAACCAGATCTAAACCAGGTCTAAACCAGGACTATATCTAAACCAGATCTAAACCAGGTCTAAACCAGAACTAAATCTAAACCAGCTCCAAATCAGGTCTAAACCAGGACTAAACCAGGACTAAACCAGGACCAAACCAGGACTCAACCAGCTCTAAACCAGCTCTTAACCAAGTCTAAACCAGGTCTAAACCAGGTCTAAACTAGGACTAAATCCAAAGCAGATCTAAACCAGGTCTAAACCAGAACTAAATCTAAACCAGCTCCAAACCCGGTCTAAACCAGGACTAAACCAGATCTAAACCAGCTCTAAACCAGGTCTATACCAGGACTAAACCAGGACTAAACCAGCTCTAAACCAGGTCTAAACCAGCTCTAAAACAGCTCTAAACCAGGACTAAACCAGATCTAAACCAGGTCTAAACCAGAACTAAATCTAAACCAGCTCCAAACCAGGTCTAAACCAGGACTAAACCAGATCCAAACCAGGTCTAAACCAGGTCTAAACCAGGACTAAACCAGGACTAAACCAGCTCTAAACCAGGTCTAAACCAGCTCTAAACCAGCTCTAAACCAGGACTAAACCAGGACTAAACCAGCTCTAAACCAGCTCTAAACCAGGACTAAACCAGGACTAAACCAGCTCTAAACCAGGACTAAACCAGGTCTAAACCAGCTCTAAACCAGGTATAAACCAGGTCTAAACCAGGACTAGACCAGGACTAAACAAGCTCTAAACCAGCTCTAAACCAAGTCTAAACCAGGTCTAAACCAGGTCAAAACCAGGTCTAAACCAGGTCTAAACTAGCTCTAAACCAGGTCTAAACCAGCTCTAAACCAGGTCTAAACCAGATCTAAACCAGGTCTAAACCAGGACTAAACCAGGTCCAAACCAGGTCTAAACCAGATCTAAACCAGGTCTAAACCAGGTCTAAACCAGTTCTAAACCAGGTCTAAACCAGATCTAAACCAGGTCTAAACCAGGACTAAACCAGGTCCAAACCAGCTCTAAACCAGCTCTAAACCAGGTCTAAACCAGGACTAAACCAGCTCTAAACCAGGTCTAAACCAGGACTAAACCAGGTCTAAACCAGGTCTAAACCAGGACTAAACCAGGACTAAACCAAGTCTAAACCAGGTCTAAACCAGGTCTAAACCAGAACTAAATCTAAACCAGCTCCAAATCAGGTCCAAACCAGCTCTAAACCAGGACTAAACCAGCTCTAAACCAGCTCTAAACCAAGTCTAAACCAGGTCTAAACCAGGACTAAACCAGGTCTAAACCAGGTCTAAACCAGGACTAAACCAAGTCTAAACCAGGTCTAAACCAGGACTAAACCAGGACTAAACCAGGTCTAAACCAGGTCTAAACCAGGACTAAACCATGTCTAAACCAGGTCTAAACCAGCTCTAAACCAGGACTAAACCAGGTCTAAACCAGGTCTAAACCAGGACTAAACCAGGTCTAAACCAGGTCTAAACCAGAACTAAACCGGGTCTAAAACAGCTCTAAACCAGCTCTAAACCAGGTCTAAACCAGGTCTAAACCAGGACTAAACCAAGTCTAAACCAGGTCTAAACCAGCTCTAAACCAGGACTAAACCAGGTCTAAACCAGGTCTAAACCAGGACTAAACCAGGACTAAACCAGGTCTAAACCAGGTCTAAACCAGGACTAAACCAGGACTAAACGAAGTCTAAACCAGGTCTAAACCAGCTCTAAACCAGGACTAAACCAGGTCCAAACCAGGTCTAAACCAGCTCTAAACCAGGTCTAAACCAGAACTAAACCCGGACTAAACCAGCTCTAAACCAAGTCTAAACCAGGTCTAAACCAGGTCTAAACCAGGTCCAAACCAGGTCTAAACTAGCTCTAAACCAGGTCTAAACCAGGTCTAAAGCAGGACTAAATCTAAACCAGGTCTAAACCGGGACTAAACCAGGACTAAACCAGGTCCAAACCAGGTCTAAACCAGGTCTAAACCAGGACTAAACCAAGTCTAAACCAGCTCTAAACCAGCTCTAAATCAGATCTAAACCAGGACTAAATCTAAACCAGCTCTAAACCAGGACTAAACCAGGACTAAACCAGGTCTAAACCACGTCCAAACCAGGTCTAAACCAGGTCTAAACTAGCTCTAAACCAGGTCTAAACCAGGTCTAAACCAGGACTAAATCTAAACCAGGTCTAAACCAGGACTAAACCAGGACTAAACCAGATCTAAACTAGGTCTAAACCAGGTCTAAACCAGGACTAAACCAGGACTAAACCAGGTCTAAACCAGCTCTAAACCAGGTCTAAACCAGCTCTAAACCAGGTCTAAACCAGGTCTAAACCAGGACTAAACCAGGTCTAAACCAGGTCTAAACCAAGTCTAAACCAGGACTAAACCAGGTCTAAACCAGGTCTAAACCAGGACTAAACCAGGTCTAAACCAGGTCTAAACCAAGTCTAAACCAGGACTAAACCAGGTCTAAACCAGGTCTAAACCAGGACTAAACCAAGTCTAAACCAGGTCTAAACCAGGTCTAAACCAGGTCTAAACCAGGACTAAACCAGGACTAATCCAGGTCTAAACCAGGACTAAACCAGGACTAAACCAGGTCTAAACCAGGACTAAATCTAAACCAGCTCTAAACCAGGACTAAACCAGGACTAAACCAGGTCTAAATCAGGTCTAAACCAGGTCCAAACCAGGTCTAAACTAGGTCTAAACCAGGTCTAAACCAGGTCTAAACCAGGACTAAACCAAGTCTAAACCAGGTCTAAACCAGCTCTAAATCAGATCTAAACCAGGACTAAATCTAAACCAGCTCTAAACCAGGACTAAACCAGGACTAAACCAGGTCTAAACCAGGTCTAAACCAGGTCTAAACCAGGTCTAAACTAGCTCTAAACCAGGTGTAAACCAGGTCTAAACCAGGTCTAAACCAGGACTAAATCTAAACCAGGTCTAAACCAGGACTAAACCAGGACTAAACCAGATCTAAACCAGGTCTAAACCAGGTCTAAACCAGGACTAAACCAGGACTAAACCAGGTCTAAACCAGCTCTAAACCAGGTCTAAACCAGCTCTAAACCAGGTCTAAACCAGGTCTAAACCAGGACTAAACCAGGTCTAAACCAGGTCTAAACCAAGTCTAAACCAGGACTAAACCAGGTCTAAACCAGGTCTAAACCAGGACTAAACCAGGTCTAAACCAGGTCTAAACCAAGTCTAAACCAGGACTAAACCAGGTCTAAACCAGGTCTAAACCAGGACTAAACCAAGTCTAAACCAGGTCTAAACCAGGTCTAAACCAGGTCTAAACCAGGACTAAACCAGGACTAATCCAGGTCTAAACCAGGACTAAACCAGGACTAAACCAGGTCTAAACCAGGTCTAAACCAGGTCTAAACTAGCTCTAAACCAGGTCTAAACCAGATCTAAACCAGGTCTAAACCAGGACTAAATCTAAACCAGCTCCAAACCAGAACTAAACCAGGACTAAACCAGGTCTAAACCAGGTCTAAACCAGGTCTAAACCAAGACTAAACCAGCTCTATACCAGCTCTAAACCAGGACTAAACCTGCTCTAAACCAGCTCTAAACCAAGTCTAAACCAGGTCTAAACCAGGTCTAAACCAGGTCTAAACTAGCTTTAAACCAGGTCTAAACCAGGTCTAAACCAGGACTAAATCTAAACCAGGTCTAAACCAGGTCTAAACAAGGACTAAACCAGGACTAAACCAGGTCTAAACCAGGTCTAAACCAGGTCTAAACCAGCTCTAAACCAGGTCTAAACCTGCTCTAAACCAGCTCTAAACCAGCCCTAAACCAGGTCTAAACCAGGTCTAAACCAGGACTAAACCAGAACTAAACTAGCTCTAAACCAGCTCTAAACCAGCTCTAAACCAGGTCTAAACCAGGTCTGAACAAGGACTAAATCTAAACCAGGTCCAAACCAGGATTAAACCAGGACAAACCAGGACTAAACCAGGTCTAAACAAGGTCTAAACCAGGTCTAAACCAGGACTAAATCTAAACCAGGTCTAATCCAGGTCTAAACCAGGTCTAAACTAGCTCTAAACCAGATCTAAACCAGATCTAAACCAGGTCTAAACCAGGACTAAATCTAAACCAGGTCTAAACCAGGACTAAATCTAAACCAGCTCCAAATCAGGTCTAAACCAGGTCTAAACCAGGTCTAAACCAGGACTAAACCAGGACTAAACCAGGACTAAACCAGGACTAAACCAGGTCTAAACCAGGTCTGAACCAGGACTAAACCAGGTCCAAACCAGGACTAAACCAGGACTAAACCAGGACTAAACCAGGACTAAACCAGCTCCAAACCAGGTCTAAACCAGCTCTAAACCAGCTCTAAACCAGGACTAAACCAGGACTAAACCAGCTCTAAACCAGGACTAAACCAGGTCTAAACCAGCTCTAAACCAGGTCTAAACCAGGTCTAAACTAGGACTAAATCCAAACCAGATCTAAACCAGGTCTAAACCAGAACTAAATCTAAACCAGCTCCAAACCCGGTCTAAACCAGGACTAAACCAGGACTAAACCAGATCTAAACCAGGACTAAACCAGCTCTAAACCAGGACTAAACCAGGTCTAAATCAGGTCTATACCAGGACTAAACCAGGACTAAACCAACTCTAAACCAGGTCTAAACCAGCTCTAAACCAGCTCTAAACCAGGACTAAACCAGGACTAAACCAGGTCTGAACCAGGACTAAACCAGCTCTAAACCAGGACTAAACCAGGACTAAACCAGCTCTAAACCAGGACTAAACCAGGTCTAAACCAGGTCTAAACTAGCTCTAAACCAGGTCTAAACCAGGACTAAACCAGGTCTAAACCAGCTCTGAACCAGGTCTAAACCAGCTCTAAACCAAGTCTAAACCAGGTCTAAACCACGTCTAAACTAGCTTTTAACCAGGTCTAAACCAGGTCTAAACCAGGACTAAATCTAAACCAGGTCTAAACCAGGTCTAAACCAGGACTAAACCAGGACTAAACCAGGTCTAAACCAGGTCTAAACCAGGACTAAACCAGGACTAAACCAGGTTTAAACCAGCTCTAAACCAGGTCTAAACCAGCTCTAAACCAGGTCTAAACCAGGTCTAAACCAGGACTAAACCAGCTCTAAACCAGGACTAAACCAGGTCTAAACCAGGTCTAAACCAGGTCTAAACGCGGACTAAACCAGGTCTAAACCAGGTCTAAACCAGGACTAAACCAAGTCTAAACCAGGTCTAAACCAGGTCTAAACCAGGTCTAAACCCGGACTAAACCAGGTCTAAACCAGGTCTAAACCAGGACTAAACCAAGTCTAATCCAGGTCTAAACCAGGTCTAAACCAGGACTAAACCAGGACTAAACCAGCTCTAAACCAGCTCTAAACCAGCTCTAAACCAGGTCTAAACCAGGTCTAAACCAGGACTAAACCAGCTCTAAACCAGGACTAAACCAGGTCTAAACCAGGTCTAAACCAGGTCCAAACCAGGACTAAACCAGGTCTAAACCAGGTCTAAACCAGGACTAAACTAAGTCTAAACCAGGTCTAAACCAGGTCTAAACCAGGTCTAAACCAGGACTAAACCAAGTCTAAACCAGGTCTAAACCAGCTCTAAACCAGGACTAAACCAGGTCTAAACCAGGTCTAAACCAGGACTAAACCAGGACTAAACCAGGTCTAAACCAGGTCTAAACCAGGTCTAAACCAGGTCTAAACCAGGTCTAAACCAGGACTAAATCTAAACCAGCTCTAAACCAGGACTAAACCAGGACTAAACCAGGTCTAAACCAGGTCTAAACTAGCTCTAAACCAGGTCTAAACCAGGTCTAAAACAGGACTAAATCTAAACCAAGTCTAAACCAGGACTAAACCAGGACTAAACCAGGTCTAAACCAGGTCTAAACCAGGACTAAACCAGGACTAAACCAGGACTAAACCAGCTCTAAACCAAGTCTAAACCAGGTCTAAACCAGGTCTAAACCAGGACTAAACCAGGACTAAACCAGGTCTAAACCAGATCTAAACCAGCTCTAAACCAGGACTAAATCTAAACCAGCTCCAAACCAGGACTAAACCAGGACTAAACCAGGTCTAAACCAGGTCTAAACCAGGTCTAAACCAGGTCTTAACCAGGTCTAAACTAGGACTAAATCTAAACCAGATCTAAACCAGGTCTAAACCAGAACTAAATCTAAACCAGCTCCAAACCAGGTCTAAACCAGGACTAAACCAGATCTAAACCAGGTCTAAACCAGGTCTAAACCAGGACTAAACCAGGACTAAACCAGCTCTAAACCAGCTCTAAACCAGCTCTAAACCAGCTCTAAACCAGGACTAAACCAGGACTAAACCAGCTCTAAACCAGCTCTAAACAAGGATTAAACCAGGACTAAACCAGATCTAAACCAGGTCTAAACCAGGTCTAAACCAGGACTAAACCAGGACTAAACCAGCTCTAAACCAGCTCTAAACCAGCTCTAAACCAGCTCTAAACCAGGACTAAACCAGGACTAAACCAGCTCTAAACCAGCTCTAAACAAGGATTAAACCAGGTCTAAACCAGGACTAAACCCGGACTAAATCAGGTCTAAACCAGCTCTAAACCAGGTCTAAACCAGATCTAAACCAGGTCTAAACCAGGACTAAATCTAAACCAGCTCCAAACCAGGACTAAACCAGGACTAAACCAGGTCTAAACCAGGTCTAAACCAGGTCTAAACCAGGACTAAACCAGGACTAAACCAGGACTAAATCTAAACTAGGTCAAACCAGGTCCAAATCAGGACTAAACCAGGACTAAACCAGGTCTAAACCAGGTCTAAACCAGCTCTAAACCAGGTCTAAACCAGGACTAAATCTAAACCAGCTCTAAACCAGGTCTAAACCAGGACTAAACCAGGACTAAACCAGGTCTAAACCAGCTCTAAACCAGCTCTAAACCAGCTCTAAACCAGCTCTAAACCAAGTCTAAACCAGGTCTAAACCAGGACTAAACAGGGTCTAAACCAGGTCTAAACCAGGACTAAACCAAGTGTAAACCAGGTCTAAACCAGGTCTAAACCAGGACTAAACCAGGACTAAATCTAAACCAGGTCTAATCCAGGTCCAAACCAGGACTAAACCAGGTCTAAATCAGGTCTAAACCAGGTCTAAACTAGCTCTAAACCAGATCTAAACCAGATCTAAACCAGGTCTAAACCAGGACTAAATCTAAACCAGATCCAAACCAGGTCTAAACCAGAACTAAATCTAAACCAGCTCCAAATCAGGTCTAAACCAGGACTAAACCAGGACTAAACAAGGTCTAAACCAGGTCTAAACCAGGTCTAAACCAGGACTAAACCAGGACTAAACCAGCTCCAAACCAGGTCTAAACCAGCTCTAAACCAGCTCTAAACCAGGACTAAACCAGGACTAAACCAGCTCTAAACCAGGACTAAACCAGCTCCAAACCAGGTTTAAACCAGCTCTAAACCAGCTCTAAACCAGGACTAAACCAGGACTAAACCAGCTCTAAACCAGGTCTAAACCAGGACTAAACACGGACTAAACCAGGTCTAAACCAGCTCTAAACCAGGTCTAAACCAGGTCTAAACCAGGTCTAAACCAGGTCTAAACTAGGACTAAATCAAAACCAGATCTAAACCAGGTCTAAACCAGAACTAAATCTAAACCAGCTCCAAACCAGGTCTAAACCAGGACTAAACCAGATCCAAACCAGGTCTAAACCAGGTCTAAACCAGGACTAAACCAGGACTAAACCAGCTCTAAACCAGGTCTAAACCAGCTCTAAACCAGCTCTAAACCAGGACTAAACCAGGACTAAACCAGCTCTAAACCAGCTCTAAACCAGGACTAAACCAGGACTAAACCAGCTCTAAACCAGGACTAAACCAGGTCTAAACCAGGTCTAAACCAGCTCTAAACCAGGTATAAACCAGGTCTAAACCAGGACTAGACCAGGACTAAACCAGCTCTAAACCAAGTCTAAACCAGGTCTAAACCAGGTCTAAACCAGCTCTAAACCAGGTCTAAACCAGGTCTAAACCAGGACTAAACCAGGTCCAAACCAGGTCTAAACCAGATCTAAACCAGGTCTAAACCAGGACTAAACCAGGTCTAAACCAGGTCTAAACCAGATCTAAACCAGGTCTAAACCAGGACTCAACCAGGTCTAAACCAGCTCTAAACCAGCTCTAAACCAGCTTTAGCTCCAAATCAGGTCTAAACCAGGACTAAACCAGGACTAAACCAGCTCTAAACCAGGTCTAAACCAGGACTAAACCAGGTCTAAACCAGGACTAAACCAGGTCTAAACCAGGTCTAAACCAGGACTAAACCAGGTCTAAACCAGGACTAAACCAGGACTAAACCAGGTCTAAACCTATTCTAAACCAAGTCTAAACCAGGTCTAAACTAGGTCTAAACCAGGTCTAAACAAGGTCCAAACCAGGACTAAACCGGGTCTAAACCAGATCTAAACCAGGTCTAAACCAGGACTAAATCTAAACCAGCTCTAAACCAGGTCTAAACCAGGACTAAACCAGGACTAAACCAGGTCAAAACCAGGTCTAAACCAGGACTAAAGCAGGACTAAACCAGGTCTAAACCAGGTCTAAACCAGGACTAAACCAGGACTAAACCAGGTCTAAACCACCTCTAAACCAGGTCTAAACCAGGTCTAAACCAGGACTAAATCTAAACCAGCTCTAAACCAGGTCTAAACCAGGACTAAACCAGGACTAAACCAGGTCTAAACCAGGTCTAAACCAGCTCTAAACCAGGTCTAAACCAGGACTAAATCTAAACCAGCTCTAAACCAGGTCTAAACCAGGACTAAACCAGGACTAAACCAGGTCCAAACCAGGTCTAAACCAGCTCTAAACCAGGTCTAAACCAGGTCCAAACCAGGACTAAACCAGGACTAAACCAGCTCTAAACCAGCTCTAAACCAGCTCTAAACCAGGACTAAACCAAGTCTAAACCAGGTCTAAACCAGCTCTAAACCAGGTCTAAACCAGGTCTAAACCAGGTCTAAACTAGCTCTAAACCAGGTCTAAACCAGGTCTAAACCAGGACTAAACCAGGACTAAACCAGCTCTAAACCAGCTCTAAACCAAGTCTAAACTAGGTCTAAACCAGGTCTAAACCAGGTCTAAACTAGCTCTAAACCAGCTCTAAACCAGGTCTAAACCAGGACTAAATCTAAACCAGGTCTAAACCAGGTCTAAACCAGGACTAAACCAGGTCTAAACCAGGTCTAAACCAGGACTAAACCAGGTCTAAACCAGGTCTAAACCAGGACTAAACCAGGACTAAACCAGGACTAAACCAGGTCTAAACCAGGTCTAAAACAGGACTAAACCAGGACTAAACCAGCCCTAAACCAGCTCTAAACCAGCTCTAAACCAGCTCTAAACCAGGACTAAACCAGGACTAAACCGGCTCTAAACCAGCTCTAAACCAAGTCTAAACCAGGTCTAAACCAGGTCTAAACTAGCTCTGAACCAGGTCTAAACCAGGACTAAATCTAAACCAGGTCCAAACCAGGATTAAACCAGGTCTAAACCAGGTCTAAACCAGGACTAAATCTAAACCAGGTCTAAACCAGGTCTAAACCAGGTCTAAACCAGGACTAAACCAGGTCTAAACCAGGTCTAAACCAGGACTAAACCAGGTCTAAACCAGGTCTAAACCAGGACTAAATCTAAACCAGCTCTAAACCAGGACTAAACCAGGACTAAACCAGGACTAAACCAGGTCCAAATCAGGTCTAAACCAGCTCTAAACCAAGTCTAAACTAGGTCTAAACCAGGTCTAAACCAGGTCTAAACTAGCTCTAAACCAGGTCTAAACCAGGTCTAAACCAGGACTAAATCTAAACCAGGTCTAAACCAGGTCTAAACCAGGTCTAAACCAGGACTAAACCAGGTCTAAACCAGGTCTAAACCAGGACTAAACCAGGTCTAAACCAGGTCTAAACCAGGACTAAACCAGGACTAAACCAGGACTAAACCAGGTCTAAACCAGGTCTAAACCAGCTCTAAACCAGCTCTAAACCAGCTCTAAACCAGGACTAAACCAGGACTAAACCAGCTCTAAACCAGCTCTAAACCAAGTCTAAACCAGGTCTAAACCAGGTCTAAACTAGCTCTAAACCAGGTCTAAACCAGGTCTAAACCAGGACTAAATCTAAACCAGGTCTAAACCAGGACTAAACCAGGACTAAACCAGGTCTAAACCAGGTCTAAACCAGGTCTAAACCAGGTCTAAACTAGCTCTAAACCAGGTCTAAACCAGATCTAAACCAGGTCTAAACCAGGACTAAATCTAAACCAGCTCTAAACCAGGTCTAAACCAGGACTAAACCAGGACTAAACCAGGTCTAAACCAGGTCTAAACCAGGTCTAAACCAGGACTAAACCAGCTCTAAACCAGCTCTAAACCAGGTCTAAACCAGGTCTAAACCAGGTCTAAACCAGGGCTAAACCAGGTCTAAACCAGGTCTAAACCAGGTCTAAACCAGGTCTAAACCAGATCTAAACCAGGTCTAAACCAGGACTAAATCTAAACCAGCTCTAAACCAGGTCTAAACCAGGACTAAACCAGGACTAAACCAGGTCTAAACCAGGTCTAAACCAGGTCTAAACCAGCTCTAAACCAGCTCTAAACCAGGTCTAAACCAGGTCTAAACCAGGACTAAACCAGCTCTAAACCAGCTCTAAACCAGATCTAAACTAGCTCTAAACCAGGTCTAAACCAGATCTAAACCAGGTCTAAACCAGGACTAAATCTAAACCAGCTCTAAACCAGGTCTAAACCAGGACTAAACCAGGACTAAACCAGGTCTAAACCAGGTCTAAACCAGGTCCAAACCAGGTCTAAACCAGGACTAAATCTAAACCAGCTCTAAACCAGGTCTAAACCAGGACTAAACCAGGACTAAACCAGGTCTAAACCAGGTCTAAACCAGGTCTAAACCAGGACTAAACCAGGACTAAACCAGGACTAAACCAGGTCTAAACCAGGACTAAACCAGCTCTAAACCAGCTCTAAACCAGCTCTAAACCAGGACTAAACAGGACTAAACCAGCTCTAAACCAGCTCTAAACCAGGTCTAAACCACGTCTAAACCAGGACTAAATCTAAACCAGATCTAAACCAGGTCTAAACCAGGACTAAACCAGGTCTAAACCAGGTCTAAACCAGGACTAAATCTAAACCAGCTCTAAACCAGGACTAAACCAGGACTAAACCAGGACTAAACCAGGTCCAAATCAGGTCTAAACCAGCTCTAAACCAAGTCTAAACTAGGTCTAAACCAGGTCTAAACCAGGTCTAAACTAGCTCTAAACCAGGTCTAAACCAGGTCTAAACCAGGACTAAATCTAAACCAGGTCTAAACCAGGTCTAAACCAGGTCTAAACCAGGACTAAACCAGGTCTAAACCAGGTCTAAACCAGGACTAAACCAGGACTAAACCAGGACTAAACCAGGTCTAAACCAGGTCTAAACCAGCTCTAAACCAGCTCTAAACCAGGACTAAACCAGGACTAAACCAGCTCTAAACCAGCTCTAAACCAAGTCTAAACCAGGTCTAAACCAGGTCTAAACTAGCTCTAAACCAGGTCTAAACCAGGTCTAAACCAGGACTAAATCTAAACCAGGTCTAAACCAGGACTAAACCAGGACTAAACCAGGTCTAAACCAGGTCTAAACCAGGTCTAAACCAGGTCTAAACTAGCTCTAAACCAGGTCTAAACCAGATCTAAACCAGGTCTAAACCAGGACTAAATCTAAACCAGCTCTAAACCAGGTCTAAACCAGGACTAAACCAGGACTAAACCAGGTCTAAACCAGGTCTAAACCAGGTCTAAACCAGGACTAAACCAGCTCTAAACCAGCTCTAAACCAGGTCTAAACCAGGTCTAAACCAGGTCTAAACCAGGGCTAAACCAGGTCTAAACCAGGTCTAAACCAGGTCTAAACCAGGTCTAAACCAGATCTAAACCAGGTCTAAACCAGGACTAAATCTAAACCAGCTCTAAACCAGGTCTAAACCAGGACTAAACCAGGACTAAACCAGGTCTAAACCAGGTCTAAACCAGGTCTAAACCAGCTCTAAACCAGCTCTAAACCAGGTCTAAACCAGGTCTAAACCAGGACTAAACCAGCTCTAAACCAGCTCTAAACCAGGTCTAAACCAGGTCTAAACCAGGTCTAAACCAGGACTAAACCAGGACTAAACCAGCTCTAAACAGCTCAAAACCAGGTCTAAACCAGATCTAAACTAGCTCTAAACCAGGTCTAAACCAGATCTAAACCAGGTCTAAACCAGGACTAAATCTAAACCAGCTCTAAACCAGGTCTAAACCAGGACTAAACCAGGACTAAACCAGGACTAAACCAGGACTAAACCAGGTCTAAACCAGGTCTAAACCAGGTCCAAACCAGGTCTAAACCAGGACTAAATCTAAACCAGCTCTAAACCAGGTCTAAACCAGGACTAAACCAGGACTAAACCAGGTCTAAACCAGGTCTAAACCAGGTCTAAACCAGGACTAAACCAGGACTAAACCAGGACTAAACCAGGTCTAAACCAGGACTAAACCAGCTCTAAACCAGCTCTAAACCAGCTCTAAACCAGGACTAAACCAGGACTAAACCAGCTCTAAACCAGCTCTAAACCAGGTCTAAACCACGTCTAAACCAGGACTAAATCTAAACCAGGTCTAAACCAGGTCTAAACCAGGACTAAATCTAAACCAGGTCTAAACCAGGTCTAAACCAGGACTAAACCAGGTCTAAATCAGGTCTAAACCAGGTCTAAACCAGGACTAAATCTAAACCAGATCTAAACCAGGTCTAAACCAGGACTAAATCTAAACCAGCTCCAAACAAGGTCTAAACCAGGACTAAACCAGGACTAAACCAGGTCTAAACCAGGTCTAAACCAGGTCTAAACCAGGACTAAACTAGGACTAAATCAGCTCCAAACAGCTCTAAACCAGGTCTAAACCAGGTCTAAACCAGGACTAAATCTAAACCAGCTCCAAACCAGGTCTAAACCAGGACTAAACCAGGACTAAACCTGGACTAAACCAGGTCTAAACCAGGTCTAAACCAGGTCTAAACCAGGACTAAACCAGGACTAAACCAGCTCTAAACCAGGTCCAAACCAGCTCTAAACCAGCTCTAAACCAAGTCTAAACCAGGTCTAAACCAGGACTAAATCTAAACCAGGTCTAAACCAGGACTAAACCAGGACTAAACCAGATCTAAACCAGGTCTGAACCAGGACTAAACCAGGACCAAACCAGCTCTAAACCAGGTCTAAACCAGCTCTAAACCAGCTCTAAACCAAGTCAAAACCAGGTCTAAACCAGATCTAAACCAGGACTAAACCAGGTCTAAACCAGGTCTAAACCAGTATAAACCAGGTCTAAACCAGCTCTAAACCAGGTCTAAACCAGATCTAAACCAGGTCTAAACCAGGACTAAATCTAAACCAGCTCTAAAACCAAGTCAAAACCAGGTCTAAACCAGATCTAAACCAGGTCTAAACCAGATCTAAACCAGGTCTAAACCAGATCTAAACCAGGTCTAAACCAGGACTAAATATAAACCAGCTCTAAACCTGGACTAAACCAGGTCTAAACCAGGTCTAAACCAGGACTAAACCAGGACTAAACCAGGTCTAAACCAGCTCTAAACCAGGACTAAACCAGGTCTAAACCAGGTCTAAACCAGGTATAAACCAGGTCTAAACCAAGTCTAACTAGCTCTAAACCAGGTCTAAACCAGGTCTAAACCAGGTCTAAACCAGGACTAAATCTAAACCAGGTCTAAACCAGGTCTAAACCAGGTCTAAACCAGGACTAAACCAGGACTAAACCAGCTCTAAACCAGCTCTAAACCAAGTCTAAACCAGGTCTAAACCAGGTCTAAACAGGACTAAATCTAAACCAGCTCTTAAACCAGGGTTCTAAACCAGGACTAAACCAGGACTAAACCAGGTCTAAACCAGGTCTAAACCAGCTCTAAACCAGGTCTAAACCAGGACTAAATCTAAACCAGCTCTAAACCAGGACTAAACCTGGACTAAACCAGGTCTAAACCAGGTCTAAACCAGGTCTAAAACAGGACTAAACCAGGACTAAACCAGCTCTAAACCAGGTCCAAACCAGCTCTAAACCAGCTCTAAACCAAGTCTAAACAGGTCTAAACCAGGACTAAATCTAAACCAGGTCTAAACCAGGACTAAACCAGGACTAAACCAGATCTAAACCAGGTCTGAACCAGGACTAAACCAGGACTAAACCAGCTCTAAACCAGGTCTAAACCAGCTCTAAACCAGCTCTAAACCAAGTCAAAACCAGGTCTAAACCAGATCTAAACCAGGTCTAAACCAGATCTAAACCAGGACTAAACCAGGTCTAAACCAGGTCTAAACCAGGTATAAACCAGGTCTAAACCAGCTCTAAACCAGGTCTAAACCAGATCTAAACCAGGTCTAAACCAGGACTAAATCTAAACCAGCTCTAAACCAAGTCAAAACCAGGTCTAAACCAGATCTAAACCAGGTCTAAACCAGATCTAAACCAGGTCTAAACCAGGACTAAATATAAACCAGCTCTAAACCTGGACTAAACCAGGTCTAAACCAGGTCTAAACCAGGACTAAACCAGGACTAAACCAGGTCTAAACCAGCTCTAAACCAGGACTAAACCAGGTCTAAACCAGGTATAAACCAGGTATAAACCAGGTCTAAACCAGGTCTAAACTAGCTCTAAACCAGGTCTAAACCAGGTCTAAACCAGGTCTAAACCAGGACTAAATCTAAACCAGGTCTAAACCAGGTCCAAACCAGGACTAAACCAGGACTAAACCAGCTCTAAACCAGCTCTAAACCAAGTCTAAACCAGGTCTAAACCAGGTCTAAACCAGGACTAAATCTAAACCAGCTCTAAACCAGGTCTAAACCAGGACTAAACCAGGACTAAACCAGGTCTAAACCTATTCTAAACCAAGTCTAAACCAGGTCTAAACTAGGTCTAAACCAGCTCTAAACCAGGTCTAAACCAGGACTAAATCTAAACCAGCTCTAAACCAGGTCTAAACCAGGACTAAACCAGGACTAAACCAGGTCCAAACCAGGTCTAAACCAGCTCTAAACCAGGTCTAAACCAGGTCCAAACCAGGACTAAACCAGGACTAAACCAGCTCTAAACCAGCTCTAAACCAGCTCTAAACCAGGTCTAAACAAGTCTAAACCAGGTCTAAACCAGCTCTAAACCAGGACTAAACCAGGTCTAAACCAGGTCTAAACCAGGTCTAAACCAAGTCTAAACCAGGTCTAAACCAGCTCTAAACCAGGACTAAACCAGGTCTAAACCAGGTATAAACCAGGTCTAAACCAAGTCTAAACCAGGTCTAAACCAGCTCTAAACCAGGACTAAACCAGGTCTAAACCAGGTCTAAACCAGGTCTAAACCAAGTCTAAACCAGGTCTAAACCAGGTCTAAACCAGGTCTAAACCAGCTCTAAACCAGGACTAAACCAGGTCTAAACCAGCTCTAAACCAAGTCAAAACCAGGTCTAAACCAGATCTAAACCAGGTCTAAACCAGATCTAAACCAGGACTAAACCAAGTCAAAACCAGGTCTAAACCAGATCTAAACCAGGTCTAAACCAGCTCTAAACCAGCTCTAAACCAAGTCAAAACCAGGTCTAAACCAGATCTAAACCAGGTCTAAACCAGATCTAAACCAGGACTAAACCAGGTCTAAACCAGGTCTAAACCAGGTATAAACCAGGTCTAAACCAAGTCTAAACCAGGTCTAAACCAGCTCTAAACCAGGACTAAACCAGGTCTAAACCAGGTCTAAACCAGGTCTAAACCAAGTCTAAACCAGGTCTAAACCAGGTCTAAACCAGGTCTAAACCAGCTCTAAACCAGGACTAAACCAGGTCTAAACCAGCTCTAAACCAAGTCAAAACCAGGTCTAAACCAGATCTAAACCAGGTCTAAACCAGATCTAAACCAGGACTAAACCAAGTCAAAACCAGGTCTAAACCAGATCTAAACCAGGTCTAAACCAGCTCTAAACCAGCTCTAAACCAAGTCAAAACCAGGTCTAAACCAGATCTAAACCAGGTCTAAACCAGATCTAAACCAGGACTAAACCAGGTCTAAACCAGGTCTAAACCAGGTATAAACCAGGTCTAAACCAGCTCTAAACCAGGTCTAAACCAGGACTAAACCAGCTCTAAACCAGCTCTAAACCAGCTCTAAACCAGGTCTAAACCAAGTCTAAACCAGGTCTAAACCAGCTCTAAACCAGGACTAAACCAGGTCTAAACCAGGTCTAAACCAGGTCTAAACCAAGTCTAAACCAGGTCTAAACCAGGTCTAAACCAGCTCTAAACCAGCTCTAAACCAAGTCAAAACCAGGTCTAAACCAGCTCTAAACCAGCTCTAAACCAGCTCTAAACCAGGTCTAAACCAAGTCTAAACCAGGTCTAAACCAGCTCTAAACCAGGACTAAACCAGGTCTAAACCAGGTCTAAACCAGATCTAAACCAGGACTAAACCAGGTCTAAACCAGGACTAAACCAGATCTAAACCAGGTCTAAACCAGGTCTAAACCAGGTATAAACCAGGTCTAAACCAGCTCTAAACCAGGTCTAAACCAGATCTAAACCAGGTCTAAACCAGATCTAAACCAGGACTAAACCAGGTCTAAACCAGGTCCAAACCAGGACTAAATCTAAACCAGCTCCAAACCAGGTCTAAACCAGGACTAAACCAGGACTAAACCAGGTCTAAACCAGGTCTAAACCAGGTCTAAACCAGGACTAAACTAGGACTAAATCAGCTCCAAACCAGCTCTAAACCAGGTCTAAACCAGGTCTAAACCAGGTCTAAACCAGGACTAAATCTAAACCAGCTCCAAACCAGGTCTAAACCAGGACTAAACCAGGACTAAACCTGGACTAAACCAGGTCTAAACCAGGTCTAAACCAGGTCTAAACCAGGACTAAACCAGGACTAAACCAGCTCTAAACCAGGTCCAAACCAGCTCTAAACCAGCTCTAAACCAAGTCTAAACCAGGTCTAAACCAGGACTAAATCTAAACCAGGTCTAAACCAGGACTAAACCAGGACTAAACCAGATCTAAACCAGGTCTGAACCAGGACTAAACCAGGACTAAACCAGCTCTAAACCAGGTCTAAACCAGCTCTAAACCAGCTCTAAACCAAGTCAAAACCAGGTCTAAACCAGGTATAAACCAGGTCTAAACCAGGTCTAAACCAGGTCTAAACCAGGTCTAAACCAGGTATAAACCAGGTCTAAACCAGCTCTAAACCAGGTATAAACCAGGTCTAAACCAGCTCTAAACCAGGTCTAAACCAGATCTAAACCAGGTCTAAACCAGGACTAAATCTAAACCAGCTCTAAACCAGGACTAAACCAGGTCTAAACCAGGTCTAAACCAGGACTAAACCAGGTCTAAACCAGGACTAAACCAGGTCTAAACCAGGTCTGAACCAGGTATAAACCAGGTCTAAACCAGGTCTAAACTAGCTCTAAACCAGGTCTAAACCAGGTCTAAACCAGGTCTAAACCAGGACTAAATCTAAACCAGGTCCAAACCAGGTCTAAACCAGGACTAAACCAGGACTAAACCAGCTCTAAACCAGCTCTAAACCAAGTCTAAACCAGGTCTAAACCAGGACTAAATCTAAACCAGCTCTAAACCAGGTCTAAACCAGGACTAAACCAGGACTAAACCAGGTCTAAACCAGGTCTAAACCAGCTCTAAACCAGGTCTAAACCAGGACTAAATCTAAACCAGCTCTAAACCAGGTCTAAACCAGGACTAAACCAGGACTAAACCAGGTCCAAACCAGGTCTAAACCAGCTCTAAACCAGGTCTAAACCAGGTCCAAACCAGGACTAAACCAGGACTAAACCAGCTCTAAACCAGCTCTAAACCAGCTCTAAACCAGATCTAAACCAAGTCTAAACCAGGTCTAAACCAGCTCTAAACCAGGACTAAACCAGGTCTAAACCAGGTCTAAACCAGCTCTAAACCAGGTCTAAACCAAGTCTAAACCAGGTCTAAACCAGGTCTAAACCAGGTCTAAACCAGCTCTAAACCAGCTCTAAACCAAGTCAAAACCAGGTCTAAACCAGATCTAAACCAGGTCTAAACCAGATCTAAACCAGGACTAAACCAAGTCAAAACCAGGTCTAAACCAGATCTAAACCAGGTCTAAACCAGCTCTAAACCAGCTCTAAACCAAGTCAAAACCAGGTCTAAACCAGATCTAAACCAGGTCTAAACCAGATCTAAACCAGGACTAAACCAGGTCTAAACCAGGTCTAAACCAGGTATAAACCAGGTCTAAACCAGCTCTAAACCAGGTCTAAACCAGGACTAAACCAGCTCTAAACCAGCTCTAAACCAGCTCTAAACCAGCTCTAAACCAGGTCTAAACCAAGTCTAAACCAGGTCTAAACCAGCTCTAAACCAGGTCTAAACCAGGACTAAACCAGCTCTAAACCAGCTCTAAACCAGCTCTAAACCAGCTCTAAACCAAGTCTAAACCAGGTCTAAACCAGGTCTAAACCAGCTCTAAACCAGGTCTAAACCAGGTCTAAACCAGGACTAAACCAGGTCCACACCAGGTCTAAACCAGATCTAAACCAGGTCTAAACCAGATCTAAACCAGGACTAAACCAGGTCTAAACCAGGTCTAAACCAGGTATAAACCAGGTCTAAACCAGCTCTAAACCAGGTCTAAACCAGGACTAAACCAGCTCTAAACCAGCTCTAAACCAGCTCTAAACCAGGTCTAAACCAAGTCTAAACCAGGTCTAAACCAGCTCTAAACCAGGTCTAAACCAGGTCTAAACCAAGTCTAAACCAGGTCTAAACCAGGTCTAAACCAGCTCTAAACCAGGTCTAAACCAGGTCTAAACCAGGACTAAACCAGGTCCACACCAGGTCTAAACCAGATCTAAACCAGGTCTAAACCAGGACTAAACCAGGTCTAAACCAGGTCTAAACCAGTTCTAAACCAGGTCTAAACCAGATCTAAACCAGGTCTAAACCAGGACTCAACCAGGTCTAAACCAGCTCTAAACCAGGACTAAACCAGGACTAAACCAGCTCTAAACCAGGACTAAACCAGGACTAAACCTGCTCTAAACCAGGACTAAACCAGGTCTAAACCAGCTCTAAACCAGGTCTAAACCAGGTCTAAACCAGGACTAAACCAGGACTAAACCAGCTCTAAACCAGCTCTTAACCAAGTCTAAACCAGGTCTAAACCAGGTCTAAACCAGGACTAAACCAGGTCTAAACCAGGTCTAAACCAGGACTAAACCAGGTCTAAACCAGGACTAAACCAGGACTAAACCAGGTCTAAACCTGCTCTAAACCAGGACTAAACCAGGTCTAAACCTGCTCTAAACCAGATCTAAACCAGGTCTAAACTAGGTCTAAACCAGGTCTAAACAAGGTCCAAACCAGGACTAAACCGGGTCTAAACCAGATCTAAACCAGGTCTAAACCAGGACTAAATCTAAACCAGCTCTAAACCAGGTCTAAACCAGGACTAAACCAGGACTAAACCAGGTCTAAACCAGGTCTAAACCAGGACTAAACCAGGACTAAATCTAAACCAGCTCTAAACCAGGTCTAAACCAGGTCAAAACCAGGTCTAAACCAGGACTAAAGCAGCACTAAACCAGGTCTAAACCAGGTCTAAACCAGGACTAAACCAGGACTAAACCAGGTCTAAACCACCTCTTAACCAGGTCTAAACCAGGTCTAAACCAGGACTAAATCTAAACCAGCTCTAAACCAGGTCTAAACCAGGACTAAACCAGGACTAAACCAGGTCTAAACCAGGTCTAAACCAGCTCTAAACCAGGTCTAAACCAGGACTAAATCTAAACCAGCTCTAAACCAGGTCTAAACCAGGACTAAACCAGGACTAAACCAGGTCCAAACCAGGTCTAAACCAGCTCTAAACCAGGTCTAAACCAGGACTAAACCAGGACTAAACCAGGTCTAAACCAGGTCTAAACCAGGTCTAAACCAGGACTAAATCTAAACCAGGTCTAAACCAGGTCTAAACCAGGTCTAAACCAGGACTAAACCAGGTCTAAACCAGGTCTAAACCAGGACTAAACCAGGACTAAACCAGGACTAAACCAGGTCTAAACCATGTCTAAACCAGGACTAAACCAGGACTAAACCAGCCCTAAACCAGCTCTAAACCAGCTCTAAACCAGCTCTAAACCAGGACTAAACCAGGACTAAACCAGCTCTAAACCAGCTCTAAACCAAGTCTAAACCAGGTCTAAACTAGCTCTAAACCAGGTCTAAACCAGGTCTAAACCAGGACTAAATCTAAACCAGGTCTAAACCAGGACTAAACCAGGTTTAAATCAGGTCTAAACCAGGTCTAAACCAGGACTAAATCTAAACCAGATCTAAACCAGGTCTAAACCAGAACTAAATCTAAACCAGCTCTAAACCAGGTCCAAACCAGGACTAAACCAGGACTAAACCAGGACTAAACCAGCTCTAAACCAGGACTAAACCAGGACTAAACCTGCTCTAAACCAGGACTAAACCAGGTCTAAACCAGCTCTAAACCAGGTCTAAACCAGGTCTAAACCAGGACTAAACCAGGACTAAACCAGCTCTAAACCAGCTCTTAACCAAGTCTAAACCAGGTCTAAACCAGGTCTAAACCAGGACTAAACCAGGTCTAAACCAGGTCTAAACCAGGACTAAACCAGGTCTAAACCAGGACTAAACCAGGACTAAACCAGGTCTAAACCTGCTCTAAACCAGGACTAAACCAGGTCTAAACCTGCTCTAAACCAGGTCTAAACCAGGTCTAAACTAGGTCTAAACCAGGTCTAAACAAGGTCCAAACCAGGACTAAACCGGGTCTAAACCAGATCTAAACCAGGTCTAAACCAGGACTAAATCTAAACCAGCTCTAAACCAGGTCTAAACCAGGACTAAACCAGGACTAAACCAGGTCTAAACCAGGTCTAAACCAGGACTAAACCAGGACTAAATCTAAACCAGCTCTAAACCAGGTCTAAACCAGGACTAAACCAGGTCAAAACCAGGTCTAAACCAGGACTAAAGCAGCACTAAACCAGGTCTAAACCAGGTCTAAACCAGGTCTAAACTAGGTCTAAACCAGGTCTAAACAAGGTCCAAACCAGGACTAAACCGGGTCTAAACCAGATCTAAACCAGGTCTAAACCAGGACTAAATCTAAACCAGCTCTAAACCAGGTCTAAACCAGGACTAAACCAGGTAAAAACCAGGTCTAAACCAGGACTAAAGCAGCACTAAACCAGGTCTAAACCAGGTCTAAACCAGGACTAAACCAGGACTAAACCAGGTCTAAACCACCTCTAAACCAGGTCTAAACCAGGTCTAAACCAGGACTAAATCTAAACCAGCTCTAAACCAGGTCTAAACCAGGACTAAACCAGGACTAAACCAGGTCTAAACCAGGTCTAAACCAGCTCTAAACCAGGTCTAAACCAGGACTAAATCTAAACCAGCTCTAAACCAGGTCTAAACCAGGACTAAACCAGGACTAAACCAGGTCCAAACCAGGTCTAAACCAGCTCTAAACCAGGTCTAAACCAGGTCCAAACCAGGACTAAACCAGGACTAAACCAGCTCTAAACCAGCTCTAAACCAGCTCTAAACCAGGACTAAACCAAGTCTAAACCAGGTCTAAACCAGCTCTAAACCAGGACTAAACCAGGTCCAAACCAGGTCTAAACCAGGTCTAAACCAGGTCTAAACTAGCTCTAAACCAGGTCTAAACCAGATCTAAACCAGGTCTAAACCAGGACTAAATCTAAACCAGCTCTAAACCAGGTCTAAACCAGGACTAAACCAGGACTAAACCAGGACTAAACCAGGTCCAAATCAGGTCTAAACCAGCTCTAAACCAGGTCTAAACCAGGTCTAAACCAGGACTAAACCAGGACTAAACCAGCTCTAAACCAGCTCTAAACCAAGTCTAAACTAGGTCTAAACCAGGTCTAAACCAGGTCTAAACTAGCTCTAAACCAGGTCTAAACCAGGTCTAAACCAGGACTAAACCAGGTCTAAACCAGGTCTAAACCAGGACTAAACCAGGACTAAACCAGGACTAAATCTAAACCAGGACTAAACCAGGTCTAAACCAGGTCTAAACCAGGTCTAAACCAGGACTAAACCAGGACTAAACCAGCCCTAAACCAGCTCTAAACCAGCCCTAAACCAGCTCTAAACCAGCTCTAAACCAGCTCTAAACCAGGACTAAACCAGGACTAAACCAGCTCTAAACCAGCTCTAAACCAGCTCTAAACCAGGACTAAATCCAAACCAGGTCCAAACCAGGATTAAACCAGGTCTAAACCAGGTCTAAACCAGGACTAAATCTAAACCAAGTCTAAACCAGGTCTAAACCAGGTCTAAACTAGCTCTAAACCAGGTCTAAACCAGGACTAAATCCAAACCAGGTCCAAACCAGGATTAAACCAGGTCTAAACCAGGTCTAAACCAGGACTAAATCTAAACCGGGTCTAAACCAGGTCTAAACCAGGTCTAAACCAGGACTAAACCAGGTCTAAACCAGGTCTAAACCAGGACTAAACCAGGTCTAAACCAGGTCTAAACCAGGACTAAACCAGGACTAAATCTAAACCAGGTCTAAACCAGGTCTAAACCAGGTCTAAACCAGGACTAAACCAGGTCTAAATCTAAACCAGGTCTAAACCAGGTCTAAACCAGGTCTAAACCAGGACTAAATCTAAACCAGGTCTAAACCAGGTCTAAACCAGGTCTAAACCAGGACTAAACCAGGTCTAAACCAGGTCTAAACCAGGACTAAACCAGGACTAAACCAGGTCTAAACCAGGTCTAAACCAGGACTAAACCAGGACTAAACCAGCCCTAAACCAGCTCTAAACCAGCTCTAAACCAGCTCTAAACCAGGACTAAACCAGGACTAAACCAGGTCTAAACCAGCTCTAAACCAAGTCTAAACCAGGTCTAAACCAGGTCTAAACTAGCTCTAAACCAGGTCTAAACCAGGTCTAAACCAGGACTAAATCTAAACCAGGTCCAAACCAGGATTAAACCAGGTCTAAACCAGGTCTAAACCAGGACTAAATCTAAACCAGGTCTAAACCAGGTCTAAACCAGGTCTAAACCAGGTCTAAACCAGGACTAAACCAGGTCTAAACCAGGTCTAAACCAGGACTAAATCTAAACCAGCTCTAAACCAGGTCTGAACCAGGACTAAACCAGGACTAAACCAGGACTAAACCAGGACTAAACCAGGTCCAAATCAGGTCTAAACCAGCTCTAAACCAAGTCTAAACTAGGTCTAAACCAGGTCTAAACCAGGTCTAAACTAGCTCTAAACCAGGTCTAAACCAGGTCTAAACCAGGTCTAAACCAGGACTAAATCTAAACCAGGTCTAAACCAGGTCTAAACCAGGTCTAAACCAGGACTAAACCAGGTCTAAACCAGGTCTAAACCAGGACTAAACCAGGACTAAACCAGGACTAAACCAGGTCTAAACCATGTCTAAACCAGGACTAAACCAGGACTAAACCAGCCCTAAACCAGCTCTAAACCAGCTCTAAACCAGCTCTAAACCAGGACTAAACCAGGACTAAACCAGCTCTAAACCAGCTCTAAACCAAGTCTAAACCAGGTCTAAACTAGCTCTAAACCAGGTCTAAACCAGGTCTAAACCAGGACTAAATCTAAACCAGGTCTAAACCAGGACTAAACCAGGTTTAAATCAGGTCTAAACCAGGTCTAAACCAGGACTAAATCTAAACCAGATCTAAACCAGGTCTAAACCAGAACTAAATCAAAACCAGCTCTAAACCAGGTCCAAACCAGGACTAAACCAGGACTAAACCAGGTCTAAACCAGGTCTAAACCAGTTCTAAACCAGCTCCAAACCAGATCTAAACCAGCTCTAAACCAGCTCTAAACCAGGTCTAAACCAGGTCTAAACTAGCTCTAAACCAGGTCTAAACCAGGACTAAACCAGGACTAAACTGGGTCCAAACCAGGTCTAAACCAGGTCTAAACCAGGTCTAAACCAGGACTAAACCAGGTCTAAACCAGCTCTAAACCAAGTCCAAACCAGGTCTAAACCAGGTCTAAACCAGGTCTAAACCAGGACTAAACCAGGACTAAACCAGGTCTAAACCACCTCTAAACCAGGTCTAAACCAGGTCTAAACCAGGACTAAATCTAAACCAGCTCTAAACCAGGTCTAAACCAGGACTAAACCAGGACTAAACCAGGTCTAAACCAGGTCTAAACCAGCTCTAAACCAGGTCTAAACCAGGACTAAATCTAAACCAGCTCTAAACCAGGTCTAAACCAGGACTAAACCAGGACTAAACCAGGTCCAAACCAGGTCTAAACCAGCTCTAAACCAGGTCTAAACCAGGTCCAAACCAGGACTAAACCAAGTCTAAACCAGGTCTAAACCAGCTCTAAACCAGGACTAAACCAGGTCCAAACCAGGTCTAAACCAGGTCTAAACCAGGTCTAAACTAGCTCTAAACCAGGTCTAAACCAGATCTAAACCAGGTCTAAACCAGGACTAAATCTAAACCAGCTCTAAACCAGGTCTAAACCAGGACTAAACCAGGACTAAACCAGGACTAAACCAGGTCCAAATCAGGTCTAAACCAGCTCTAAACCAGGTCTAAACCAGGTCTAAACCAGGACTAAACCAGGACTAAACCAGCTCTAAACCAGCTCTAAACCAAGTCTAAACTAGGTCTAAACCAGGTCTAAACCAGGTCTAAACTAGCTCTAAACCAGGTCTAAACCAGGTCTAAACCAGGACTAAATCTAAACCAGGTCTAAACCAGGACTAAACCAGGTCTAAACCAGGTCTAAACCAGGACTAAACCAGGTCTAAACCAGGTCTAAACCAGGACTAAACCAGGACTAAACCAGGACTAAACCAGGTCTAAACCAGGTCTAAACCAGGACTAAACCAGGACTAAACCAGCCCTAAACCAGCTCTAAACCAGCTCTAAACCAGCTCTAAACCAGGACTAAACCAGGACTAAACCAGCTCTAAACCAGCTCTAAACCAAGTCTAAACCAGGTCTAAACCAGGACTAAATCTAAACCAGCTCTAAACCAGGTCTAAACCAGGACTAAACCAGGACTAAACCAGGTCTAAACCAGGTCTAAACCAGCTCTAAACCAGGTCTAAACCAGCTCTAAACCAGGTCTAAACCAGGACTAAACCAGGACTAAACCAGGTCCAAACCAGGTCTAAACCAGCTCTAAACCAGGTCTAAACCAGGTCCAAACCAGGACTAAACCAGGACTAAACCAGCTCTAAACCAGCTCTAAACCAGGTCTAAACCAAGTCTAAACCAGGTCTAAACCAGCTCTAAACCAGGACTAAACCAGGTCTAAACCAGGTCTAAACCAGGTCTAAACCAAGTCTAAACCAGGTCTAAACCAGCTCTAAACCAGGACTAAACCAGGTCTAAACCAGGTCTAAACCAGGTCTAAACCAGATCTAAACCAGGTCTAAACCAGATCTAAACCAGGACTAAACCAGGTCTAAACCAGGTCTAAACCAGGTATAAACCAGGTCTAAACCAAGTCTAAACCAGGTCTAAACCAGCTCTAAACCAGGACTAAACCAGGTCTAAACCAGGTCTAAACCAGGTCTAAACCAAGTCTAAACCAGGTCTAAACCAGGTCTAAACCAGGACTAAACCAGGTCTAAACCAGCTCTAAACCAAGTCAAAACCAGGTCTAAACCAGATCTAAACCAGGTCTAAACCAGATCTAAACCAGGACTAAACCAAGTCAAAACCAGGTCTAAACCAGATCTAAACCAGGTCTAAACCAGATCTAAACCAGGTCTAAACCAGCTCTAAACCAGCTCTAAACCAGGACTAAACCAGGTCTAAACCAGCTCTAAACCAGGACTAAACCAGGTCTAAACCAGGTCTAAACCAGGTCTAAACCAAGTCTAAACCAGGTCTAAACCAGCTCTAAACCAGGACTAAACCAGGTCTAAACCAGGTCTAAACCAGGTCTAAACCAGATCTAAACCAGGTCTAAACCAGATCTAAACCAGGACTAAACCAGGTCTAAACCAGGTCTAAACCAGGTATAAACCAGGTCTAAACCAAGTCTAAACCAGGTCTAAACCAGCTCTAAACCAGGACTAAACCAGGTCTAAACCAGGTCTAAACCAGGTCTAAACCAAGTCTAAACCAGGTCTAAACCAGGTCTAAACCAGATCTAAACCAGGACTAAACCAAGTCAAAACCAGGTCTAAACCAGATCTAAACCAGGTCTAAACAAGATCTAAACCAGGTCTAAACCAGGTCTAAACCAGCTCTAAACCAGCTCTAAATCAAGTCAAAACCAGGTCTAAACCAGGTATAAACCAGGTCTAAACCAGATCTAAACCAGGACTAAACCAGGTCTAAACCAGGTCTAAACCAGGTATAAACCAGGTCTAAACCAGCTCTAAACCAGGTCTAAACCAGATCTAAACCAGGTCTAAACCAGGACTAAATCTAAACCAGCTCTAAACCAGGACTAAACCAGGTCTAAACCAGAACTAAACCAGGTCTAAACCAGGTCTAAACCAGTACTAAACCAGGTCTAAACCAGGACTAAACCAGGTCTAAACCAGGTCTGAACCAGGTATAAACCAGGTCTAAACCAGGTCTAAACTAGCTCTAAACCAGGTCTAAACCAGGTCTAAACCAGGTCTAAACCAGGACTAAATCTAAACCAGGTCTAAACCAGGTCTAAACCAGGACTAAACCAGGACTAAACCAGCTCTAAACCAGCTCTAAACCAAGTCTAAACCAGGTCTAAACCAGGTCTAAACCAGGACTAAATCTAAACCAGCTCTAAACCAGGTCTAAACCAGGACTAAACCAGGACTAAACCAGGTCTAAACCAGGTCTAAACCAGCTCTAAACCAGGTCTAAACCAGGACTAAATCTAAACCAGCTCTAAACCAGGTCTAAACCAGGACTAAACCAGGACTAAACCAGGTCCAAACCAGGTCTAAACCAGCTCTAAACCAGGTCTAAACCAGGTCCAAACCAGGACTAAACCAGGACTAAACCAGCTCTAAACCAGCTCTAAACCAGCTCTAAACCAGATCTAAACCAAGTCTAAACCAGGTCTAAACCAGCTCTAAACCAGGACTAAACCAGGTCTAAACCAGGTCTAAACCAGGTCTAAACCAAGTCTAAACCAGGTCTAAACCAGGTCTAAACCAGGACTAAACCAGGTCTAAACCAGGTCTAAACCAGGTCTAAACCAGATCTAAACCAGGTCTAAACCAGATCTAAACCAGGACTAAACCAGGTCTAAACCAGGTCTAAACCAGGTATAAACCAGGTCCAAACCAAGTCTAAACCAGGTCTAAACCAGCTCTAAACCAGGTCTAAACCAAGTCTAAACCAGGTCTAAACCAGGTCTAAACCAGGTCTAAACCAGCTCTAAACCAGCCCTAAACCAAGTCAAAACCAGGTCTAAACCAGATCTAAACCAGGTCTAAACCAGATCTAAACCAGGACTAAACCAAGTCAAAACCAGTTCTAAACCAGATCTAAACCAGGTCTAAACCAGATCTAAACCAGGTCTAAACCAGCTCTAAACCAGCTATAAACCAAGTCAAAACCAGGTCTAAACCAGATCTAAACCAGGTCTAAACCAGATCTAAACCAGGACTAAACCAGGTCTAAACCAGGTCTAAACCAGGTATAAACCAGGTCTAAACCAGCTCTAAACCAGGTCTAAACCAGGACTAAACCAGCTCTAAACCAGCTCTAAACCAGCTCTAAACCAGGTCTAAACCAAGTCTAAACCAGGTCTAAACCAGCTCTAAACCAGGTCTAAACCAGGACTAAACCAGCTCTAAACCAGCTCTAAACCAGCTCTAAACCAGCTCTAAACCAGGTCTAAACCAGGACTAAACCAGGTCTAAACCAGCTCTAAACCAGGTCTAAACCAGGTCTAAACCAGGACTAAACCAGGTCCAAACCAGGTCTAAACCAGATCTAAACCAGGTCTAAACCAGGACTAAACCAGGTCTAAACCAGGTCTAAACCAGTTCTAAACCAGGTCTAAACCAGATCTAAACCAGGTCTAAACCAGGACTCAACCAGGTCTAAACCAGCTCTAAACCAGGACTAAACCAGGACTAAACCAGCTCTAAACCAGGACTAAACCAGGACTAAACCTGCTCTAAACCAGGACTAAACCAGGTCTAAACCAGCTCTAAACCAGGTCTAAACCAGGTCTAAACCAGGACTAAACCAGGACTAAACCCGCTCTAAACCAGCTCTTAACCAAGTCTAAACCAGGTCTAAACCAGGTCTAAACCAGGACTAAACCAGGTCTAAACCAGGTCTAAACCAGGACTAAACCAGGTCTAAACCAGGACTAAACCAGGACTAAACCAGGTCTAAACCTGCTCTAAACCAAGTCTAAACCAGGTCTAAACTAGGTCTAAACCAGGTCTAAACAAAGTCCAAACCAGGACTAAACCGGGTCTAAACCAGATCTAAACCAGGTCTAAACCAGGACTAAATCTAAACCAGCTCTAAACCAGGTCTAAACCAGGACTAAACCAGGACTAAACCAGGTCTAAACCAGGTCTAAACCAGGACTAAACCAGGACTAAATCTAAACCAGCTCTAAACCAGGTCTAAACCAGGTCAAAACCAGGTCTAAACCAGGACTAAAGCAGCACTAAACCAGGTCTAAACCAGGTCTAAACCAGGACTAAACCAGGACTAAACCAGGTCTAAACCACCTCTAAACCAGGTCTAAACCAGGTCTAAACCAGGACTAAATCTAAACCAGCTCTAAACCAGGTCTAAACCAGGACTAAACCAGGACTAAACCAGGTCTAAACCAGGTCTAAACCAGCTCTAAACCAGGTCTAAACCAGGACTAAATCTAAACCAGCTCTAAACCAGGTCTAAACCAGGACTAAACCAGGACTAAACCAGGTCCAAACCAGGTCTAAACCAGCTCCAAACCAGGTCTAAACCAGGTCCAAACCAGGACTAAACCAGGACTAAACCAGCTCTAAACCAGCTCTAAACCAGCTCTAAACCAGGACTAAACCAAGTCTAAACCAGGTCTAAACCAGCTCTAAACCAGGACTAAACCAGGTCCAAACCAGGTCTAAACCAGGTCTAAACCAGGTCTAAACTAGCTCTAAACCAGGTCTAAACCAGATCTAAACCAGGTCTAAACCAGGACTAAATCTAAACCAGCTCTAAACCAGGTCTAAACCAGGACTAAACCAGGACTAAACCAGGACTAAACCAGGTCCAAATCAGGTCTAAACCAGCTCTAAACCAGGTCTAAACCAGGTCTAAACCAGGACTAAACCAGGACTAAACCAGCTCTAAACCAGCTCTAAACCAAGTCTAAACTAGGTCTAAACCAGGTCTAAACCAGGTCTAAACTAGCTCTAAACCAGGTCTAAACCAGGTCTAAACCAGGTCTAAACCAGGACTAAACCAGGACTAAACCAGGACTAAATCTAAACCAGGTCTAAACCAGGTCTAAACCAGGTCTAAACTAGCTCTAAACCAGGACTAAACCAGGTCTAAACCAGGTCTAAACCAGGACTAAACCAGGACTAAACCAGGACTAAATCTAAACCAGGTCTAAACCAGGTCTAAACCAGGTCTAAACCAGGACTAAACCAGGTCTAAACCAGGTCTAAACCAGGACTAAACCAGGTCTAAACCAGGTCTAAACCAGGTCTAAACCAGGACTAAACCAGGACTAAACCAGCCCTAAACCAGCTCTAAACCAGCTCTAAACCAGCTCTAAACCAGGACTAAACCAGGACTAAACCAGCTCTAAACCAGCTCTAAACCAAGTCTAAACCAGGACTAAATCTAAACCAGGTCCAAACCAGGATTAAACCAGGTCTAAACCAGGTCTAAACCAGGACTAAATCTAAACCAGGTCTAAACCAGGTCTAAACCAGGTCTAAACCAGGACTAAACCAGGTCTAAACCAGGTCTAAACCAGGACTAAACCAGGTCTAAACCAGGTCTAAACCAGGACTAAACCAGGACTAAATCTAAACCAGGTCTAAACCAGGTCTAAACCAGGTCTAAACCAGGACTAAACCAGGTCTAAATCTAAACCAGGTCTAAACCAGGTCTAAACCAGGTCTAAACCAGGACTAAATCTAAACCAGGTCCAAACCAGGTCTAAACCAGGTCTAAACCAGGACTAAACCAGGTCTAAACCAGGTCTAAACCAGGACTAAACCAGGACTAAACCAGGTCTAAACCAGGTCTAAACCAGGACTAAACCAGGACTAAACCAGCCCTAAACCAGCTCTAAACCAGCTCTAAACCAGCTCTAAACCACGACTAAACCAGGACTAAACCAGGTCTAAACCAGCTCTAAACCAAGTCTAAACCAGGTCTAAACCAGGTCTAAACTACCTCTAAACCAGGTCGAAACCAGGTCTAAACCAGGACTAAATCTAAACCAGGTCCAAACCAGGATTAAACCAGGTCTAAACCAGGTCTAAACCAGGACTAAATCTAAACCAGGTCTAAACCAGGTCTAAACCAGGTCTAAACCAGGTCTAAACCAGGACTAAACCAGGTCTAAACCAGGTCTAAACCAGGACTAAATCTAAACCAGCTCTAAACCAGGTCTAAACCAGGACTAAACCAGGACTAAACCAGGACTAAACCAGGACTAAACCAGGTCCAAATCAGGTCTAAACTAGCTCTAAACCAGGTCTAAACCAGGTCTAAACCAGGACTAAATCTAAACCAGGTCTAAACCAGGTCTAAACCAGGTCTAAACCAGGACTAAACCAGGTCTAAACTAGCTCTAAACCAGGTCTAAACCAGGTCTAAACCAGGACTAAATCTAAACCAGGTCTAAACCAGGTCTAAACCAGGTCTAAACCAGGACTAAACCAGGTCTAAACCAGGTCTAAACCAGGACTAAACCAGGTCTAAACCAGGTCTAAACCAGGACTAAACCAGGACTAAACCAGGACTAAACCAGGTCTAAACCATGTCTAAACCAGGACTAAACCAGGACTAAACCAGCCCTAAACCAGCTCTAAACCAGCTCTAAACCAGCTCTAAACCAGGACTAAACCAGGACTAAACCAGCTCTAAACCAGCTCTAAACCAAGTCTAAACCAGGTCTAAACCAGGTCTAAACTAGCTCTAAACCAGGTCTAAACCAGGTCTAAACCAGGACTAAATCTAAACCAGGTCTAAACCAGGACTAAACCAGGTTTAAATCAGGTCTAAACCAGGTCTAAACCAGGACTAAATCTAAACCAGATCTAAACCAGGTCTAAACCAGAACTAAATCTAAACCAGCTCTAAACCAGCTCCAAACCAGGTCTAAACCAGCTCTAAACCAGCTCTAAACCAGGTCTAAACCAGGTCTAAACTAGCTCTAAACCAGGTCTAAACCAGGACTAAACCAGGACTAAACTGGGTCCAAACCAGGTCTAAACCAGGTCTAAACCAGGTCTAAACCAGGACTAAACCAGGTCTAAACCAGCTCTAAACCAAGTCCAAACCAGGTCTAAACCAGGTCTAAACCAGGTCTAAACCAGGACTAAACCAGGACTAAACCAGGTCTAAACCACCTCTAAACCAGGTCTAAACCAGGTCTAAACCAGGACTAAATCTAAACCAGCTCTAAACCAGGTCTAAACCAGGACTAAACCAGGACTAAACCAGGTCTAAACCAGGTCTAAACCAGCTCTAAACCAGGTCTAAACCAGGACTAAATCTAAACCAGCTCTAAACCAGGTCTAAACCAGGACTAAACCAGGACTAAACCAGGTCCAAACCAGGTCTAAACCAGCTCTAAACCAGGTCTAAACCAGGTCCAAACCAGGACTAAACCAGGACTAAACCAGCTCTAAACCAGCTCTAAACCAGCTCTAAACCAGGACTAAACCAAGTCTAAACAAGGTCTAAACCAGCTCTAAACCAGGACTAAACCAGGTCCAAACCAGGTCTAAACCAGGTCTAAACCAGATCTAAACCAGGTCTAAACCACGACTAAATCTAAACCAGCTCTAAACCAGGTCTAAACCAGGACTAAACCAGGACTAAACCAGGACTAAACCAGGTCCAAATCAGGTCTAAACCAGCTCTAAACCAGGTCTAAACCAGGTCTAAACCAGGACTAAACCAGGACTAAACCAGCTCTAAACCAGCTCTAAACCAAGTCTAAACTAGGTCTAAACCAGGTCTAAACCAGGTCTAAACTAGCTCTAAACCAGGTCTAAACCAGGTCTAAACCAGGACTAAATCTAAACCAGGTCTAAACCAGGTCTAAACCAGGTCTAAACCAGGACTAAACCAGGACTAAACCAGGACTAAACCAGGACTAAACCAGGTCCAAATCAGGTCTAAACCAGCTCTAAACCAAGTCTAAACTAGGTCTAAACCAGGTCTAAACCAGGTCTAAACTAGCTCTAAACCAGGTCTAAACCAGGTCTAAACCAGGACTAAATCTAAACCAGGTCTAAACCAGGTCTAAACCAGGACTAAACCAGGTCTAAACCAGCTCTAAACCAGGACTAAACCAGGACTAAACCAGGTCTAAACCATGTCTAAACCAGGACTAAACCAGGACTAAACCAGCCCTAAACCAGCTCTAAACCAGCTCTAAACCAGCTCTAAACCAGGACTAAACCAGGACTAAACCAGCTCTAAACCAGCTCTAAACCAAGTCTAAACCAGGTCTAAACTAGCTCTAAACCAGGTCTAAACCAGGTCTAAACCAGGACTAAATCTAAACCAGGTCTAAACCAGGACTAAACCAGGTTTAAATCAGGTCTAAACCATGTCTAAACCAGAACTAAATCTAAACCAGCTCTAAACCAGGTCCAAACCAGGACTAAACCAGGACTAAACCAGGTCTAAACCAGGTCTAAACCAGTTCTAAACCAGGACTAAACCAGGACTAAACCAGCTCCAAACCAGGTCTAAACCAGCTCTAAACCAGCTCTAAACCAGGTCTAAACCAGGTCTAAACTAGCTCTAAACCAGGTCTAAACCAGGACTAAACCAGGACTAAACTGGGTCCAAACCAGGTCTAAACCAGCTCTAAACCAAGTCCAAACCAGGTCTAAACCAGGTCTAAACCAGGTCTAAACCAGGACTAAACCAGGACTAAACCAGGTCTAAACCACCTCTAAACCAGGTCTAAACCAGGTCTAAACCAGGACTAAATCTAAACCAGCTCTAAACCAGGTCTAAACCAGGACTAAACCAGGACTAAACCAGGTCTAAACCAGGTCTAAACCAGCTCTAAACCAGGTCTAAACCAGGACTAAATCTAAACCAGCTCTAAACCAGGTCTAAACCAGGACTAAACCAGGACTAAACCAGGTCCAAACCAGGTCTAAACCAGCTCTAAACCAGGTCTAAACCAGGTCCAAACCAGGACTAAACCAAGTCTAAACCAGGTCTAAACCAGCTCTAAACCAGGACTAAACCAGGTCCAAACCAGGTCTAAACCAGGTCTAAACCAGGTCTAAACTAGCTCTAAACCAGGTCTAAACCAGATCTAAACCAGGTCTAAACCAGGACTAAATCTAAACCAGCTCTAAACCAGGTCTAAACCAGGACTAAACCAGGACTAAACCAGGACTAAACCAGGTCCAAATCAGGTCTAAACCAGCTCTAAACCAGGTCTAAACCAGGTCTAAACCAGGACTAAACCAGGACTAAACCAGCTCTAAACCAGCTCTAAACCAAGTCTAAACTAGGTCTAAACCAGGTCTAAACCAGGTCTAAACTAGCTCTAAACCAGGTCTAAACCAGGTCTAAACCAGGACTAAATCTAAACCAGGTCTAAACCAGGTCTAAACCAGGTCTAAACCAGGACTAAACCAGGTCTAAACCAGGTCTAAACCAGGACTAAACCAGGTCTAAACCAGGTCTAAACCAGGACTAAACCAGGACTAAACCAGGACTAAACCAGGTCTAAACCAGGTCTAAACCAGGACTAAACCAGGACTAAACCAGCCCTAAACCAGCTCTAAACCAGCTCTAAACCAGCTCTAAACCAGGACTAAACCAGGACTAAACCAGCTCTAAACCAGCTCTAAACCAAGTCTAAACCAGGTCTAAACCAGGACTAAACCAGGACTAAACCAGGTCTAAACCAGGTCTAAACCAGCTCTAAACCAGGTCTAAACCAGGACTAAATCTAAACCAGCTCTAAACCAGGTCTAAACCAGGACTAAACCAGGACTAAACCAGGTCCAAACCAGGTCTAAACCAGCTCTAAACCAGGTCTAAACCAGGTCCAAACCAGGACTAAACCAGGACTAAACCAGCTCTAAACCAGGTCTAAACCAAGTCTAAACCAGGTCTAAACCAGCTCTAAACCAGGACTAAACCAGGTCTAAACCAGGTCTAAACCAGGTCTAAACCAAGTCTAAACCAGGTCTAAACCAGCTCTAAACCAGGACTAAACCAGTTCTAAACCAGGTCTAAACCAGATCTAAACCAGGTCTAAACCAGGACTCAACCAGGTCTAAACCAGCTCTAAACCAGGACTAAACCAGGACTAAACCAGCTCTAAACCAGGACTAAACCAGGACTAAACCTGCTCTAAACCAGGACTAAACCAGGTCTAAACCAGCTCTAAACCAGGACTAAACCAGGTCTAAACCAGGACTAAACCAGGACTAAACCAGCTCTAAACCAGCTCTTAACCAAGTCTAAACCAGGTCTAAACCAGGTCTAAACCAGGACTAAACCAGGTCTAAACCAGGTCTAAACCAGGACTAAACCAGGTCTAAACCAGGACTAAACCAGGACTAAACCAGGTCTAAACCTGCTCTAAACCAAGTCTAAACCAGGTCTAAACTAGGTCTAAACCAGGTCTAAACAAGGTCCAAACCAGGACTAAACCGGGTCTAAACCAGATCTAAACCAGGTCTAAACCAGGACTAAATCTAAACCAGCTCTAAACCAGGTCCAAACCAGGACTAAACCAGGACTAAACCAGGTCTAAACCAGGTCTAAACCAGGACTAAACCAGGACTAAATCTAAACCAGCTCTAAACCAGGTCTAAACCAGGTCAAAACCAGGTCTAAACCAGGACTAAAGCAGCACTAAACCAGGTCTAAACCAGGTCTAAACCAGGACTAAACCAGGACTAAACCAGGTCTAAACCACCTCTAAACCAGGTCTAAACCAGGTCTAAACCAGGACTAAATCTAAACCAGCTCTAAACCAGGTCTAAACCAGGACTAAACCAGGACTAAACCAGGTCTAAACCAGGTCTAAACCAGCTCTAAACCAGGTCTAAACCAGGACTAAATCTAAACCAGCTCTAAACCAGGTCTAAACCAGGACTAAACCAGGACTAAACCAGGTCCAAACCAGGTCTAAACTAGCTCTAAACCAGGTCTAAACCAGGTCCAAACCAGGTCCAAACCAGGACTAAACCAGGACTAAACCAGCTCTAAACCAGCTCTAAACCAGCTCTAAACCAGGACTAAACCAAGTCTAAACCAGGTCTAAACCAGCTCTAAACCAGGACTAAACCAGGTCCAAACCAGGTCTAAACCAGGTCTAAACCAGGTCTAAACTAGCTCTAAACCAGGTCTAAACCAGATCTAAACCAGGTCTAAACCAGGACTAAATC
Organism: Eucyclogobius newberryi; assembly: GCF_026437365.1. Taxonomy (NCBI): domain Eukaryota; kingdom Metazoa; phylum Chordata; class Actinopteri; order Gobiiformes; family Gobiidae; genus Eucyclogobius; species Eucyclogobius newberryi. Next base: position 34,120,345 of record NW_027316500.1, on the reverse strand, counting down.
TAAACCAGCTCTAAACCAGGTCTAAACCAGGACTAAACCAGGACTAAACCAGGTCCAAATCAGGTCTAAACCAGCTCTAAACCAGGTCTAAACCAGGTCTAAACCAGGACTAAACCAGGACTAAACCAGCTCTAAACCAGCTCTAAACCAAGTCTAAACTAGGTCTAAACCAGGTCTAAACCAGGTCTAAACTAGCTCTAAACCAGGTCTAAACCAGGTCTAAACCAGGACTAAACCAGGTCTAAACCAGGTCTAAACCAGGACTAAACCAGGACTAAACCAGGACTAAATCTAAACCAGGTCTAAACCAGGTCTAAACCAGGTCTAAACCAGGTCTAAACCAGGACTAAACCAGGTCTAAACCAGGTCTAAACCAGGTCTAAACCAGGACTAAACCAGGACTAAACCAGCCCTAAACCAGCTCTAAACCCGCTCTAAACCAGCTCTAAACCAGGACTAAACCAGGACTAAACCAGCTCTAAACCAGCTCTAAACCAGGTCTAAACCAGGACTAAATCCAAACCAGGTCCAAACCAGGATTAAACCAGGTCTAAACCAGGTCTAAACCAGGACTAAATCTAAACCAAGTCTAAACCAGGTCTAAACCAGGTCTAAACTAGCTCTAAACCAGGTCTAAACCAGGGCTAAATCCAAACCAGGTCCAAACCAGGATTAAACCAGGTCTAAACCAGGTCTAAACCAGGACTAAATCTAAACCAGGTCTAAACCAGGTCTAAACCAGGTCTAAACCAGGACTAAACCAGGTCTAAACCAGGTCTAAACCAGGACTAAACCAGGTCTAAACCAGGTCTAAACCAGGACTAAACCAGGACTAAATCTAAACCAGGTCTAAACCAGGTCTAAACCAGGTCTAAACCAGGACTAAACCAGGTCCAAATCTAAACCAGGTCTAAACCAGGTCTAAACCAGGTCTAAACCAGGACTAAATCTAAACCAGGTCTAAACCAGGTCTAAACCAGGTCTAAACCAGGACTAAACCAGGTCTAAACCAGCTCTAAACCAGGACTAAACCAGGACTAAACCAGGTCTAAACCAGGTCTAAACCAGGACTAAACCAGGACTGAACCAGCCCTAAACCAGCTCTAAACCAGCTCTAAACCAGCTCTAAACCAGGACTAAACCAGGACTAAACCAGGTCTAAACCAGTTCTAAACTAGCTCTAAACCAGGTCTAAACCAGGTCTAAACCAGGACTAAATCTAAACCAGGTCCAAACCAGGATTAAACCAGGTCTAAACCAGGTCTAAACCAGGACTAAATCTAAACCAGGTCTAAACCAGGTCTAAACCAGGACTAAACCAGGTCTAAACCAGGTCTAAACCAAGTCTAAACCAGGTCTAAACCAGGTCTAAACCAGGACTAAACCAGGACTAAACCAGGACTAAACCAGGACTAAACCAGGTCCAAATCAGGTCTAAACCAGCTCTAAACCAAGTCTAAACTAGGTCTAAACCAGGTCTAAACCAGGTCTAAACTAGCTCTAAACCAGGTCTAAACCAGGTCTAAACCAGGACTAAATCTAAACCAGGTCTAAACCAGGTCTAAACCAGGTCTAAACCAGGACTAAACCAGGTCTAAACCAGGTCTAAACCAGGACTAAACCAGGTCTAAACCAGGTCTAAACCAGGACTAAACCAGGACTAAACCAGGACTAAACCAGCCCTAAACCAGCTCTAAACCAGCTCTAAACCAGCTCTAAACCAAGTCTAAACCAGCTCTAAACCAGGTCTAAACCAGGTCTAAACCAGGACTAAATCTAAACCAGGTCTAAACCAGGACTAAACCAGGTTTAAATCAGGTCTAAACCAGGTCTAAACCAGGACTAAATCTAAACCAGATCTAAACCAGGTCTAAACCAGAACTAAATCTAAACCAGCTCTAAACCAGGTCCAAACCAGGACTAAACCAGGACTAAACCAGGTCTAAACCAGGTCTAAACCAGTTCTAAACCAGGACTAAACCAGGACTAAACCAGCTCCAAACCAGGTCTAAACCAGCTCTAAACCAGCTCTAAACCAGGTCTAAACCAGGTCTAAACTAGCTCTAAACCAGGTCTAAACCAGGACTAAACCAGGACTAAACTGGGTCCAAACCAGGTCTAAACCAGCTCTAAACCAATCCAAACCAGGTCTAAACCAGGTCTAAACCAGGTCTAAACCAGGACTAAACCAGGACTAAACCAGGTCTAAACCAGGTCTAAACCAGGTCTAAACCAGGACTAAATCTAAACCAGCTCTAAACCAGGTCTAAACCAGGACTAAACCAGGACTAAACCAGGTCTAAACCAGGTCTAAACCAGCTCTAAACCAGGTCTAAACCAGGACTAAATCTAAACCAGCTCTAAACCAGGTCTAAACCAGGACTAAACCAGGACTAAACCAGGTCCAAACCAGGTCTAAACCAGCTCTAAACCAGGTCTAAACCAGGTCCAAACCAGGACTAAACCAGGACTAAACCAGCTCTAAACCAGGTCTAAACCAGGTCTAAACCAGGACTAAATCTAAACCAGGTCTAAACCAGCTCTAAACCAGGACTAAACAAGGTCCAAACCAGGTCTAAACCAGGTCTAAACCAGGTCTAAACTAGCTCTAAACCAGGTCTAAACCAGATCTAAACCAGGTCTACACCAGGACTAAATCTAAACCAGCTCTAAACCAGGTCTAAACCAGGACTAAACCAGGACTAAACCAGGACTAAACCAGGTCCAAATCAGGTCTAAACCAGCTCTAAACCAGGTCTAAACCAGGTCTAAACCAGGACTAAACCAGGACTAAACCAGCTCTAAACCAGCTCTAAACCAAGTCTAAACTAGGTCTAAACCAGGTCTAAACCAGGTCTAAACTAGCTCTAAACCAGGTCTAAACCAGGTCTAAACCAGGACTAAATCTAAACCAGGTCTAAACCAGGTCTAAACCAGGACTAAACCAGGTCTAAACCAGGTCTAAACCAGGACTAAACCAGGTCTAAACCAGGTCTAAACCAGGACTAAACCAGGACTAAACCAGGACTAAACCAGGTCTAAACCAGGTCTAAACCAGGACTAAACCAGGACTAAACCAGCCCTAAACCAGCTCTAAACCAGCTCTAAACCAGCTCTAAACCAGGACTAAACCAGGACTAAACCAGCTCTAAACCAGCTCTAAACCAAGTCTAAACCAGGTCTAAACCAGGACTAAATCTAAACCAGCTCTAAACCAGGTCTAAACCAGGACTAAACCAGGACTAAACCAGGTCTAAACCAGGTCTAAACCAGGTCTAAACCTGCTCTAAACCAAGTCTAAACCAGGTCTAAACTAGGTCTAAACCAGGTCTAAACAAGGTCCAAACCAGGACTAAACCGGGTCTAAACCAGATCTAAACCAGGTCTAAACCAGGACTAAATCTAAACCAGCTCTAAACCAGGTCTAAACCAGGACTAAACCAGGACTAAACCAGGTCTAAACCAGGTCTAAACCAGGACTAAACCAGGACTAAATCTAAACCAGCTCTAAACCAGGTCTAAACCAGGTCAAAACCAGGTCTAAACCAGGACTAAAGCAGCACTAAACCAGGTCTAAACCAGGTCTAAACCAGGACTAAACCAGGACTAAACCAGCTCTAAACCAGCTCTAAACCAAGTCTAAACCAGGTCTAAACTAGCTCTAAACCAGGTCTAAACCAGGTCTAAACCAGGACTAAATCTAAACCAGGTCTAAACCAGGACTAAACCAGGTTTAAATCAGGTCTAAACCAGGTCTAAACCAGGACTAAATCTAAACCAGATCTAAACCAGGTCTAAACCAGAACTAAATCTAAACCAGCTCTAAACCAGGTCCAAACCAGGACTAAACCAGGACTAAACCAGGTCTAAACCAGGTCTAAACCAGTTCTAAACCAGGACTAAACCAGGACTAAACCAGCTCCAAACCAGGTCTAAACCAGCTCTAAACAAGCTCTAAACCAGGTCTAAACCAGGTCTAAACTAGCTCTAAACCAGGTCTAAACCAGGACTAAACCAGGACTAAACTGGGTCCAAACCAGGTCTAAACCAGGTCTAAACCAGGTCTAAACCAGGACTAAACCAGGTCTAAACCAGCTCTAAACCAAGTCCAAACCAGGTCTAAACCAGGTCTAAACCAGGTCTAAACCAGGACTAAACCAGGACTAAACCAGGTCTAAACCACCTCTAAACCAGGTCTAAACCAGGTCTAAACCAGGACTAAATCTAAACCAGGTCCAAACCAGGATTAAACCAGGTCTAAACCAGGTCTAAACCAGGACTAAATCTAAACCAGGTCTAAACCAGGTCTAAACCAGGTCTAAACCAGGACTAAACCAGGTCTAAACCAGGTCTAAACCAGGACTAAATCTAAACCAGCTCTAAACCAGGTCTAAACCAGGACTAAACCAGGACTAAACCAGGACTAAACCGGGACTAAACCAGGTCCAAATCAGGTCTAAACCAGCTCTAAACCAAGTCTAAACTAGGTCTAAACCAGGTCTAAACCAGGTCTAAACTAGCTCTAAAACAGGTCTAAACCAGGTCTAAACCAGGACTAAATCTAAACCAGGTCTAAACCAGGTCTAAACCAGGTCTAAACCAGGACTAAACCAGGTCTAAACCAGGTCTAAACCAGGACTAAACCAGGTCTAAACCAGCTCTAAACCAGCTCTAAACCAGCTCTAAACCAGGTCTAAACCAAGTCTAAACCAGGTCTAAACCAGCTCTAAACCAGGACTAAACCAGGTCTAAACCAGGTCTAAACCAGGTCTAAACCAAGTCTAAACCAGGTCTAAACCAGCTCTAAACCAGGTCTAAACCAGGACTCAACCAGGTCTAAACCAGCTCTAAACCAGGACTAAACCAGTTCTAAACCAGGTCTAAACCAGATCTAAACCAGGTCTAAACCAGGACTCAACCAGGTCTAAACCAGCTCTAAACCAGGACTAAACCAGGACTAAACCAGCTCTAAACCAGGACTAAACCAGGACTAAACCTGCTCTAAACCAGGACTAAACCAGGTCTAAACCAGCTCTAAACCAGGTCTAAACCAGCTCTAAACCAGGTCTAAACCAGGACTAAACCAGGTCTAAACCAGGTCTAAACCAGGACTAAACCAGGTCTAAACCAGGACTAAACCAGGACTAAACCAGGTCTAAACCTGCTCTAAACCAAGTCTAAACCAGGTCTAAACTAGGTCTAAACCAGGTCTAAACCAGGTCTAAACCAGGACTAAACCAGGACTAAACCAGGACTAAACCAGGTCTAAACCTGCTCTAAACCAAGTCTAAACCAGGTCTAAACTAGGTCTAAACCAGGTCTAAACAAGGTCCAAACCAGGACTAAACCGGGTCTAAACCAGATCTAAACCAGGTCTAAACCAGGACTAAATCTAAACCAGCTCTAAACCAGGTCTAAACCAGGACTAAACCAGGACTAAACCAGGTCTAAACCAGGTCTAAACCAGGACTAAACCAGGACTAAATCTAAACCAGCTCTAAACCAGGTCTAAACCAGCTCCAAACCAGGTCTAAACCAGCTCTAAACAAGCTCTAAACCAGGTCTAAACCAGGTCTAAACTAGCTCTAAACCAGGTCTAAACCAGGACTAAACCAGGACTAAACTGGGTCCAAACCAGGTCTAAACCAGGTCTAAACCAGGTCTAAACCAGGACTAAACCAGGTCTAAACCAGCTCTAAACCAAGTCCAAACCAGGTCTAAACCAGGTCTAAACCAGGTCTAAACCAGGACTAAACCAGGACTAAACCAGGTCTAAACCACCTCTAAACCAGGTCTAAACCAGGTCTAAACCAGGACTAAATCTAAACCAGGTCCAAACCAGGATTAAACCAGGTCTAAACCAGGTCTAAACCAGGACTAAATCTAAACCAGGTCTAAACCAGGTCTAAACCAGGTCTAAACCAGGTCTAAACCAGGACTAAACCAGGTCTAAACCAGGTCTAAACCAGGACTAAATCTAAACCAGCTCTAAACCAGGTCTAAACCAGGACTAAACCAGGACTAAACCAGGACTAAACCGGGACTAAACCAGGTCCAAATCAGGTCTAAACCAGCTCTAAACCAAGTCTAAACTAGGTCTAAACCAGGTCTAAACCAGGTCTAAACTAGCTCTAAACCAGGTCTAAACCAGGTCTAAACCAGGACTAAATCTAAACCAGGTCTAAACCAGGTCTAAACCAGGTCTAAACCAGGACTAAACCAGGTCTAAACCAGGTCTAAACCAGGACTAAACCAGGTCTAAACCAGCTCTAAACCAGCTCTAAACCAGCTCTAAACCAGGTCTAAACCAAGTCTAAACCAGGTCTAAACCAGCTCTAAACCAGGACTAAACCAGGTCTAAACCAGGTCTAAACCAGGTCTAAACCAAGTCTAAACCAGGTCTAAACCAGCTCTAAACCAGGTCTAAACCAGGACTCAACCAGGTCTAAACCAGCTCTAAACCAGGACTAAACCAGTTCTAAACCAGGTCTAAACCAGATCTAAACCAGGTCTAAACCAGGACTCAACCAGGTCTAAACCAGCTCTAAACCAGGACTAAACCAGGACTAAACCAGCTCTAAACCAGGACTAAACCAGGACTAAACCTGCTCTAAACCAGGACTAAACCAGGTCTAAACCAGCTCTAAACCAGGTCTAAACCAGCTCTAAACCAGGTCTAAACCAGGACTAAACCAGGTCTAAACCAGGTCTAAACCAGGACTAAACCAGGTCTAAACCAGGACTAAACCAGGACTAAACCAGGTCTAAACCTGCTCTAAACCAAGTCTAAACCAGGTCTAAACTAGGTCTAAACCAGGTCTAAACCAGGTCTAAACCAGGACTAAACCAGGACTAAACCAGGACTAAACCAGGTCTAAACCTGCTCTAAACCAAGTCTAAACCAGGTCTAAACTAGGTCTAAACCAGGTCTAAACAAGGTCCAAACCAGGACTAAACCGGGTCTAAACCAGATCTAAACCAGGTCTAAACCAGGACTAAATCTAAACCAGCTCTAAACCAGGTCTAAACCAGGACTAAACCAGGACTAAACCAGGTCTAAACCAGGTCTAAACCAGGACTAAACCAGGACTAAATCTAAACCAGCTCTAAACCAGCTCTAAACCAGGTCAAAACCAGGTCTAAACCAGGACTAAAGCAGCACTAAACCAGGTCTAAACCAGGTCTAAACCAGGACTAAACCAGGACTAAACCAGGTCTAAACCACCTCTAAACCAGGTCTAAACCAGGTCTAAACCAGGACTAAATCTAAACCAGCTCTAAACCAGGTCTAAACCAGGACTAAACCAGGACTAAACCAGGTCTAAACCAGGTCTAAACCAGCTCTAAACCAGGTCTAAACCAGGACTAAATCTAAACCAGCTCTAAACCAGGTCTAAACCAGGACTAAACCAGGACTAAACCAGGTCCAAACCAGGTCTAAACCAGCTCTAAACCAGGTCTAAACCAGGTCCAAACCAGGACTAAACCAGGACTAAACCAGCTCTAAACCAGCTCTAAACCAGCTCTAAACCAGGTCTAAACCAAGTCTAAACCAGGTCTAAACCAGCTCTAAACCAGGACTAAACCAGGTCCAAACCAGGTCTAAACCAGGTCTAAACCAGGTCTAAACTAGCTCTAAACCAGGTCTAAACCAGATCTAAACCAGGTCTAAACCAGGACTAAATCTAAACCAGCTCTAAACCAGGTCTAAACCAGGACTAAACCAGGACTAAACCAGGACTAAACCAGGTCCAAATCAGGTCTAAACCAGCTCTAAACCAGGTCTAAACCAGGTCTAAACCAGGACTAAACCAGGACTAAACCAGCTCTAAACCAGCTCTAAACCAAGTCTAAACTAGGTCTAAACCAGGTCTAAACCAGGTCTAAACTAGCTCTAAACCAGGTCTAAACCAGGTCTAAACCAGGACTAAACCAGGTCTAAACCAGGTCTAAACCAGGACTAAACCAGGACTAAACCAGGACTAAATCTAAACCAGGTCTAAACCAGGTCTAAACCAGGTCTAAACCAGGTCTAAACCAGGACTAAACCAGGTCTAAACCAGGTCTAAACCAGGTCTAAACCAGGACTAAACCAGGACTAAACCAGCCCTAAACCAGCTCTAAACCAGCTCTAAACCAGCTCTAAACCAGGACTAAACCAGGACTAAACCAGCTCTAAACCAGCTCTAAACCAGGTCTAAACCAGGACTAAATCCAAACCAGGTCCAAACCAGGATTAAACCAGGTCTAAACCAGGTCTAAACCAGGACTAAATCTAAACCAAGTCTAAACCAGGTCTAAACCAGGTCTAAACTAGCTCTAAACCAGGTCTAAACCAGGACTAAATCCAAACCAGGTCCAAACCAGGATTAAACCAGGTCTAAACCAGGTCTAAACCAGGACTAAATCTAAACCAGGTCTAAACCAGGTCTAAACCAGGTCTAAACCAGGACTAAACCAGGTCTAAATCTAAACCAGGTCTAAACCAGGTCTAAACCAGGTCTAAACCAGGACTAAACCAGGACTAAATCTAAACCAGGTCTAAACCAGGTCCAAACCAGGTCTAAACCAGGACTAAACCAGGTCTAAATCTAAACCAGGTCTAAACCAGGTCTAAACCAGGTCTAAACCAGGACTAAATCTAAACCAGGTCTAAACCAGGTCTAAACCAGGTCTAAACCAGGACTAAACCAGGTCTAAACCAGGTCTAAACCAGGACTAAACCAGGACTAAACCAGGTCTAAACCAGGTCTAAACCAGGACTAAACCAGGACTAAACCAGCCCTAAACCAGCTCTAAACCAGCTCTAAACCAGCTCTAAACCAGGACTAAACCAGGACTAAACCAGGTCTAAACCAGCTCTAAACCAAGTCTAAACCAGGTCTAAACTAGCTCTAAACCAGGTCTAAACCAGGTCTAAACCAGGACTAAATCTAAACCAGGTCCAAACCAGGATTAAACCAGGTCTAAACCAGGTCTAAACCAGGACTAAATCTAAACCAGGTCTAAACCAGGTCTAAACCAGGTCTAAACCAGGTCTAAACCAGGACTAAACCAGGTCTAAACCAGGTCTAAACCAGGACTAAATCTAAACCAGCTCTAAACCAGGTCTAAACCAGGACTAAACCAGGACTAAACCAGGACTAAACCAGGACTAAACCAGGTCCAAATCAGGTCTAAAACAGCTCTAAACCAAGTCTAAACTAGGTCTAAACCAGGTCTAAACAAGGTCTAAACTAGCTCTAAACCAGGTCTAAACCAGGTCTAAACCAGGACTAAATCTAAACCAGGTCTAAACCAGGTCTAAACCAGGTCTAAACCAGGACTAAACCAGGTCTAAACCAGGTCTAAACCAGGACTAAACCAGGACTAAACCAGGTCTAAACCAGGTCTAAACCAGGACTAAACCAGGACTAAACCAGGACTAAACCAGGTCTAAACCATGTCTAAACCAGGACTAAACCAGGACTAAACCAGCCCTAAACCAGCTCTAAACCAGCTCTAAACCAGCTCTAAACCAGGACTAAACCAGGACTAAACCAGCTCTAAACCAGCTCTAAACCAAGTCTAAACCAGGTCTAAACTAGCTCTAAACCAGGTCTAAACCAGGTCTAAACCAGGACTAAATCTAAACCAGGTCTAAACCAGGACTAAACCAGGTTTAAATCAGGTCTAAACCAGGTCTAAACCAGGACTAAATCTAAACCAGATCTAAACCAGGTCTAAACCAGAACTAAATCTAAACCAGCTCTAAACCAGGTCCAAACCAGGACTAAACCAGGACTAAACCAGGTCTAAACCAGGTCTAAACCAGTTCTAAACCAGGACTAAACCAGGACTAAACCAGCTCCAAACCAGGTCTAAACCAGCTCTAAACCAGCTCTAAACCAGGTCTAAACCAGGTCTAAACTAGCTCTAAACCAGGTCTAAACCAGGACTAAACCAGGACTAAACTGGGTCCAAACCAGGTCTAAACCAGCTCTAAACCAAGTCCAAACCAGGTCTAAACCAGGTCTAAACCAGGTCTAAACCAGGACTAAACCAGGACTAAACCAGGTCTAAACCACCTCTAAACCAGGTCTAAACCAGGTCTAAACCAGGACTAAATCTAAACCAGCTCTAAACCAGGTCTAAACCAGGACTAAACCAGGACTAAACCAGGTCTAAACCAGGTCTAAACCAGCTCTAAACCAGGTCTAAACCAGGACTAAATCTAAACCAGCTCTAAACCAGGTCTAAACCAGGACTAAACCAGGACTAAACCAGGTCCAAACCAGGTCTAAACCAGCTCTAAACCAGGTCTAAACCAGGTCCAAACCAGGACTAAACCAAGTCTAAACCAGGTCTAAACCAGCTCTAAACCAGGACTAAACCAGGTCCAAACCAGGTCTAAACCAGGTCTAAACCAGGTCTAAACTAGCTCTAAACCAGGTCTAAACCAGATCTAAACCAGGTCTAAACCAGGACTAAATCTAAACCAGCTCTAAACCAGGTCTAAACCAGGACTAAACCAGGACTAAACCAGGACTAAACCAGGTCCAAATCAGGTCTAAACCAGCTCTAAACTAGGTCTAAACCAGGTCTAAACCAGGTCTAAACTAGCTCTAAACCAGGTCTAAACCAGGTCTAAACCAGGACTAAATCTAAATCAGGTCTAAACCAGGTCTAAACCAGGTCTAAACCAGGACTAAACCAGGTCTAAACCAGGTCTAAACCAGGACTAAACCAGGTCTAAACCAGGTCTAAACCAGGACTAAACCAGGACTAAACCAGGACTAAACCAGGTCTAAACCAGGTCTAAACCAGGACTAAACCAGGACTAAACCAGCCCTAAACCAGCTCTAAACCAGCTCTAAACCAGCTCTAAACCAGGACTAAACCAGGACTAAACCAGCTCTAAACCAGCTCTAAACCAAGTCTAAACCAGGTCTAAACCAGGACTAAATCTAAACCAGCTCTAAACCAGGTCTAAACCAGGACTAAACCAGGACTAAACCAGGTCTAAACCAGGTCTAAACCAGCTCTAAACCAGGTCTAAACCAGGACTAAATCTAAACCAGCTCTAAACCAGGTCTAAACCAGGACTAAACCAGGACTAAACCAGGTCCAAACCAGGTCTAAACCAGCTCTAAACCAGGTCTAAACCAGGTCCAAACCAGGACTAAACCAGGACTAAACCAGCTCTAAACCAGCTCTAAACCAGCTCTAAACCAGGTCTAAACCAAGTCTAAACCAGGTCTAAACCAGCTCTAAACCAGGACTAAACCAGGTCTAAACCAGGTCTAAACCAGGTCTAAACCAAGTCTAAACCAGGTCTAAACCAGCTCTAAACCAGGACTAAACCAGTTCTAAACCAGGTCTAAACCAGATCTAAACCAGGTCTAAACCAGGACTCAACCAGGTCTAAACCAGCTCTAAACCAGGACTAAACCAGGACTAAACCAGCTCTAAACCAGGACTAAACCAGGACTAAACCTGCTCTAAACCAGGACTAAACCAGGTCTAAACCAGCTCTAAACCAGGTCTAAACCAGGTCTAAACCAGGACTAAACCAGGACTAAACCAGCTCTAAACCAGCTCTTAACCAAGTCTAAACCAGGTCTAAACCAGGTCTAAACCAGGACTAAACCAGGTCTAAACCAGGTCTAAACCAGGACTAAACCAGGTCTAAACCAGGACTAAACCAGGACTAAACCAGGTCTAAACCTGCTCTAAACCAAGTCTAAACCAGGTCTAAACTAGGTCTAAACCAGGTCTAAACAAGGTCCAAACCAGGACTAAACCGGGTCTAAACCAGATCTAAACCAGGTCTAAACCAGGACTAAATCTAAACCAGCTCTAAACCAGGTCTAAACCAGGACTAAACCAGGACTAAACCAGGTCTAAACCAGGTATAAACCAGGACTAAACCAGGACTAAATCTAAACCAGCTCTAAACCAGGTCTAAACCAGGTCAAAACCAGGTCTAAACCAGGACTAAACCAGGACTAAACCAGCTCTAAACCAGCTCTAAACCAAGTCTAAACCAGGTCTAAACTAGCTCTAAACCAGGTCTAAACCAGGTCTAAACCAGGACTAAATCTAAACCAGGTCTAAACCAGGACTAAACCAGGTTTAAATCAGGTCTAAACCAGGTCTAAACCAGGACTAAATCTAAACCAGATCTAAACCAGGTCTAAACCAGAACTAAATCTAAACCAGCTCTAAACCAGGTCCAAACCAGGACTAAACCAGGTCTAAACCAGGTCTAAACCAGTTCTAAACCAGGACTAAACCAGGACTAAACCAGCTCCAAACCAGGTCTAAACCAGCTCTAAACCAGCTCTAAACCAGGTCTAAACCAGGTCTAAACTAGCTCTAAACCAGGTCTAAACCAGGACTAAACCAGGACTAAACTGGGTCCAAACCAGGTCTAAACCAGGTCTAAACCAGGTCTAAACCAGGACTAAACCAGGTCTAAACCAGCTCTAAACCAAGTCCAAACCAGGTCTAAACCAGGTCTAAACCAGGTCTAAACCAGGACTAAACCAGGTCTAAACCAGCTCTAAACCAAGTCCAAACCAGGTCTAAACCAGGTCTAAACCAGGTCTAAACCAGGACTAAACCAGGACTAAACTGGGTCTAAACCAGGTCTAAACCAAGTCCAAACCAGGTCTAAACCAGGTCTAAACCAGGTCTAAACCAGGTCTAAACCAGGACTAAATCTAAACCAGGTCCAAACCAGGATTAAACCAGGTCTAAACCAGGTCTAAACCAGGACTAAATCTAAACCAGGTCTAAACCAGGTCTAAACCAGGTCTAAACCAGGTCTAAACCAGGACTAAACCAGGTCTAAACCAGGTCTAAACCAGGACTAAATCTAAACCAGCTCTAAACCAGGTCTAAACCAGGACTAAACCAGGACTAAACCAGGACTAAACCAGGACTAAACCAGGTCCAAATCAGGTCTAAACCAGCTCTAAACCAAGTCTAAACTAGGTCTAAACCAGGTCTAAACCAGGTCTAAACTAGCTCTAAACCAGGTCTAAACCAGGTCTAAACCAGGACTAAATCTAAACCAGGTCTAAACCAGGTCTAAACCAGGTCTAAACCAGGACTAAACCAGGTCTAAACCAGGTCTAAACCAGGACTAAACCAGGTCTAAACCAGGTCTAAACCAGGACTAAACCAGGACTAAACCAGGACTAAACCAGGTCTAAACCATGTCTAAACCAGGACTAAACCAGGACTAAACCAGGACTAAACCAGGACTAAACCAGGTCCAAACCAGGTCTAAACCAGCTCTAAACCAGGTCTAAACCAGGTCCAAAACAGGACTAAACCAAGTCTAAACCAGGTCTAAACCAGCTCTAAACCAGGACTAAACCAGGTCCAAACCAGGTCTAAACCAGGTCTAAACCAGGTCTAAACTAGCTCTAAACCAGGTCTAAACCAGATCTAAACCAGGTCTACACCAGGACTAAATCTAAACCAGCTCTAAACCAGGTCTAAACCAGGACTAAACCAGGACTAAACCAGGACTAAACCAGGTCCAAATCAGGTCTAAACCAGCTCTAAACCAGGTCTAAACCAGGTCTAAACCAGGACTAAACCAGGACTAAACCAGCTCTAAACCAGCTCTAAACCAAGTCTAAACTAGGTCTAAACCAGGTCTAAACCAGGTCTAAACTAGCTCTAAACCAGGTCTAAACCAGGTCTAAACCAGGACTAAATCTAAACCAGGTCTAAACCAGGTCTAAACCAGGTCCAAACCAGGACTAAACCAGGTCTAAACCAGGTCTAAACCAGGACTAAACCAGGTCTAAACCAGGTCTAAACCAGGACTAAACCAGGACTAAACCAGGACTAAACCAGGTCCAAACCAGGTCTAAACCAGGACTAAACCAGGACTAAACCAGCCCTAAACCAGCTCTAAACCAGCTCTAAACCAGCTCTAAACCAGGACTAAACCAGGACTAAACCAGCTCTAAACCAGCTCTAAACCAAGTCTAAACCAGGTCTAAACCAGGACTAAATCTAAACCAGGTCTAAACCAGGTCTAAACCAGGACTAAACCAGGACTAAACCAGGTCTAAACCAGGTCTAAACCAGGTCTAAACCTGCTCTAAACCAAGTCTAAACCAGGTCTAAACTAGGTCTAAACCAGGTCTAAACAAGGTCCAAACCAGGACTAAACCGGGTCTAAACCAGATCTAAACCAGGTCTAAACCAGGACTAAATCTAAACCAGCTCTAAACCAGGTCTAAACCAGGACTAAACCAGGACTAAACCAGGTCTAAACCAGGTCTAAACCAGGACTAAACCAGGACTAAATCTAAACCAGCTCTAAACCAGGTCTAAACCAGGTCAAAACCAGGTCTAAACCAGGACTAAAGCAGCACTAAACCAGGTCTAAACCAGGTCTAAACCAGGACTAAACCAGGACTAAACCAGCTCTAAACCAGCTCTAAACCAAGTCTAAACCAGGTCTAAACTAGCTCTAAACCAGGTCTAAACCAGGTCTAAACCAGGACTAAATCTAAACCAGGTCTAAACCAGGACTAAACCAGGTTTAAATCAGGTCTAAACCAGGTCTAAACCAGGACTAAATCTAAACCAGCTCTAAACCAGGTCCAAACCAGGACTAAACCAGGACTAAACCAGGTCTAAACCAGGTCTAAACCAGTTCTAAACCAGGACTAAACCAGGACTAAACCAGCTCCAAACCAGGTCTAAACCAGCTCTAAACAAGCTCTAAACCAGGTCTAAACCAGGTCTAAACTAGCTCTAAACCAGGTCTAAACCAGGACTAAACCAGGACTAAACTGGGTCCAAACCAGGTCTAAACCAGGTCTAAACCAGGTCTAAACCAGGACTAAACCAGGTCTAAACCAGCTCTAAACCAAGTCCAAACCAGGTCTAAACCAGGTCTAAACCAGGTCTAAACCAGGACTAAACCAGGACTAAACCAGGTCTAAACCACCTCTAAACCAGGTCTAAACCAGGTCTAAACCAGGACTAAATCTAAAACAGGTCCAAACCAGGATTAAACCAGGTCTAAACCAGGTCTAAACCAGGACTAAATCTAAACCAGGTCTAAACCAGGTCTAAACCAGGTCTAAACCAGGTCTAAACCAGGACTAAACCAGGTCTAAACCAGGTCTAAACCAGGACTAAATCTAAACCAGCTCTAAACCAGGTCTAAACCAGGACTAAACCAGGACTAAACCAGGACTAAACCGGGACTAAACCAGGTCCAAATCAGGTCTAAACCAGCTCTAAACCAAGTCTAAACTAGGTCTAAACCAGGTCTAAACCAGGTCTAAACTAGCTCTAAACCAGGTCTAAACCAGGTCTAAACCAGGACTAAATCTAAACCAGGTCTAAACCAGGTCTAAACCAGGTCTAAACCAGGACTAAACCAGGTCTAAACCAGGTCTAAACCAGGACTAAACCAGGTCTAAACCAGCTCTAAACCAGCTCTAAACCAGCTCTAAACCAGGTCTAAACCAAGTCTAAACCAGGTCTAAACCAGCTCTAAACCAGGACTAAACCAGGTCTAAACCAGGTCTAAACCAGGTCTAAACCAAGTCTAAACCAGGTCTAAACCAGCTCTAAACCAGGACTAAACCAGTTCTAAACCAGGTCTAAACCAGATCTAAACCAGGTCTAAACCAGGACTCAACCAGGTCTAAACCAGCTCTAAACCAGGACTAAACCAGGACTAAACCAGCTCTAAACCAGGACTAAACCAGGACTAAACCTGCTCTAAACCAGGACTAAACCAGGTCTAAACCAGCTCTAAACCAGGTCTAAACCAGCTCTAAACCAGGTCTAAACCAGGACTAAACCAGGTCTAAACCAGGTCTAAACCAGGACTAAACCAGGTCTAAACCAGGACTAAACCAGGACTAAACCAGGTCTAAACCTGCTCTAAACCAAGTCTAAACCAGGTCTAAACTAGGTCTAAACCAGGTCTAAACAAGGTCCAAACCAGGACTAAACCGGGTCTAAACCAGATCTAAACCAGGTCTAAACCAGGACTAAATCTAAACCAGCTCTAAACCAGGTCTAAACCAGGACTAAACCAGGACTAAACCAGGTCTAAACCAGGTCTAAACCAGGACTAAACCAGGACTAAATCTAAACCAGCTCTAAACCAGGTCTAAACCAGGTCAAAACCAGGTCTAAACCAGGACTAAAGCAGCACTAAACCAGGTCTAAACCAGGTCTAAACCAGGACTAAACCAGGACTAAACCAGGTCTAAACCACCTCTAAACCAGGTCTAAACCAGGTCTAAACCAGGACTAAATCTAAACCAGCTCTAAACCAGGTCTAAACCAGGACTAAACCAGGACTAAACCAGGTCTAAACCAGGTCTAAACCAGCTCTAAACCAGGTCTAAACCAGGACTAAATCTAAACCAGCTCTAAACCAGGTCTAAACCAGGACTAAACCAGGACTAAACCAGGTCCAAACCAGGTCTAAACCAGCTCTAAACCAGGTCTAAACCAGGTCCAAACCAGGACTAAACCAGGACTAAACCAGCTCTAAACCAGCTCTAAACCAGCTCTAAACCAGGACTAAACCAAGTCTAAACCAGGTCTAAACCAGCTCTAAACCAGGACTAAACCAGGTCCAAACCAGGTCTAAACCAGGTCTAAACCAGGTCTAAACTAGCTCTAAACCAGGTCTAAACCAGATCTAAACCAGGTCTAAACCAGGACTAAATCTAAACCAGCTCTAAACCAGGTCTAAACCAGGACTAAACCAGGACTAAACCAGGACTAAACCAGGTCCAAATCAGGTCTAAACCAGCTCTAAACCAGGTCTAAACCAGGTCTAAACCAGGACTAAACCAGGACTAAACCAGCTCTAAACCAGCTCTAAACCAAGTCTAAACTAGGTCTAAACCAGGTCTAAACCAGGTCTAAACTAGCTCTAAACCAGGTCTAAACCAGGTCTAAACCAGGTCTAAACCAGGACTAAACCAGGACTAAACCAGGACTAAATCTAAACCAGGTCTAAACCAGGTCTAAACCAGGTCTAAACCAGGTCTAAACCAGGACTAAACCAGGTCTAAACCAGGTCTAAACCAGGTCTAAACCAGGACTAAACCAGGACTAAACCAGCCCTAAACCAGCTCTAAACCAGCTCTAAACCAGCTCTAAACCAGGACTAAACCAGGACTAAACCAGCTCTAAACCAGCTCTAAACCAGGTCTAAACCAGGACTAAATCCAAACCAGGTCCAAACCAGGATTAAACCAGGTCTAAACCAGGTCTAAACCAGGACTAAATCTAAACCAAGTCTAAACCAGGTCTAAACCAGGTCTAAACTAGCTCTAAACCAGGTCTAAACCAGGACTAAATCCAAACCAGGTCCAAACCAGGATTAAACCAGGTCTAAACCAGGACTAAATCTAAACCAGGTCTAAACCAGGTCTAAACCAGGTCTAAACCAGGACTAAACCAGGTCTAAACCAGGTCTAAACCAGGACTAAACCAGGACTAAATCTAAACCAGGTCTAAACCAGGTCTAAACCAGGTCTAAACCAGGACTAAACCAGGTCTAAATCTAAACCAGGTCTAAACCAGGTCTAAACCAGGTCTAAACCAGGACTAAATCTAAACCAGGTCTAAACCAGGTCTAAACCAGGTCTAAACCAGGACTAAACCAGGTCTAAACCAGGTCTAAACCAGGACTAAACCAGGACTAAACCAGGTCTAAACCAGGTCTAAACCAGGACTAAACCAGGACTAAACCAGCCCTAAACCAGCTCTAAACCAGCTCTAAACCAGCTCTAAACCAGGACTAAACCAGGACTAAACCAGGTCTAAACCAGCTCTAAACCAAGTCTAAACCAGGTCTAAACTAGCTCTAAACCAGGTCTAAACCAGGTCTAAACCAGGACTAAATCTAAACCAGGTCCAAACCAGGATTAAACCAGGTCTAAACCAGGTCTAAACCAGGACTAAATCTAAACCAGGTCTAAACCAGGTCTAAACCAGGTCTAAACCAGGTCTAAACCAGGACTAAACCAGGTCTAAACCAGGTCTAAACCAGGACTAAATCTAAACCAGCTCTAAACCAGGTCTAAACCAGGACTAAACCAGGACTAAACCAGGACTAAACCAGGTCCAAATCAGGTCTAAAACAGCTCTAAACCAATTCTAAACTAGGTCTAAACCAGGTCTAAACCAGGTCTAAACTAGCTCTAAACCAGGTCTAAACCAGGTCTAAACCAGGACTAAATCTAAACCAGGTCTAAACCAGGTCTAAACCAGGTCTAAACCAGGACTAAACCAGGTCTAAACCAGGTCTAAACCAGGACTAAACCAGGTCTAAACCAGGTCTAAACCAGGACTAAACCAGGACTAAACCAGGACTAAACCAGGTCTAAACCATGTCTAAACCAGGACTAAACCAGGACTAAACCAGCCCTAAACCAGCTCTAAACCAGCTCTAAACCAGCTCTAAACCAGGACTAAACCAGGACTAAACCAGCTCTAAACCAGCTCTAAACCAAGTCTAAACCAGGTCTAAACTAGCTCTAAACCAGGTCTAAACCAGGTCTAAACCAGGACTAAATCTAAACCAGGTCTAAACCAGGACTAAACCAGGTTTAAATCAGGTCTAAACCAGGTCTAAACCAGGACTAAATCTAAACCAGATCTAAACCAGGTCTAAACCAGAACTAAATCTAAACCAGCTCTAAACCAGGTCCAAACCAGGACTAAACCAGGACTAAACCAGGTCTAAACCAGGTCTAAACCAGTTCTAAACCAGGACTAAACCAGGACTAAACCAGCTCCAAACCAGGTCTAAACCAGCTCTAAACCAGCTCTAAACCAGGTCTAAACCAGGTCTAAACTAGCTCTAAACCAGGTCTAAACCAGGACTAAACCAGGACTAAACTGGGTCCAAACCAGGTCTAAACCAGCTCTAAACCAAGTCCAAACCAGGTCTAAACCAGGTCTAAACCAGGTCTAAACCAGGACTAAACCAGGACTAAACCAGGTCTAAACCACCTCTAAACCAGGTCTAAACCAGGTCTAAACCAGGACTAAATCTAAACCAGCTCTAAACCAGGTCTAAACCAGGACTAAACCAGGACTAAACCAGGACTAAACCAGGTCTAAACCAGGTCTAAACCAGCTCTAAACCAGGTCTAAACCAGGACTAAATCTAAACCAGCTCTAAACCAGGTCTAAACCAGGACTAAACCAGGACTAAACCAGGTCCAAACCAGGTCTAAACCAGCTCTAAACCAGGTCTAAACCAGGTCCAAACCAGGACTAAACCAAGTCTAAACCAGGTCTAAACCAGCTCTAAACCAGGACTAAACCAGGTCCAAACCAGGTCTAAACCAGGTCTAAACCAGGTCTAAACTAGCTCTAAACCAGGTCTAAACCAGATCTAAACCAGGTCTAAACCAGGACTAAATCTAAACCAGCTCTAAACCAGGTCTAAACCAGGACTAAACCAGGACTAAACCAGGACTAAACCAGGTCCAAATCAGGTCTAAACCAGCTCTAAACTAGGTCTAAACCAGGTCTAAACCAGGTCTAAACTAGCTCTAAACCAGGTCTAAACCAGGTCTAAACCAGGACTAAATCTAAACCAGGTCTAAACCAGGTCTAAACCAGGTCTAAACCAGGACTAAACCAGGTCTAAACCAGGTCTAAACCAGGACTAAACCAGGTCTAAACCAGGTCTAAACCAGGACTAAACCAGGACTAAACCAGGACTAAACCAGGTCTAAACCAGGTCTAAACCAGGACTAAACCAGGACTAAATCTAAACCAGGTCCAAACCAGGATTAAACCAGGTCTAAACCAGGTCTAAACCAGGACTAAATCTAAACCAGGTCTAAACCAGGTCTAAACCAGGTCTAAACCAGGTCTAAACCAGGACTAAACCAGGTCTAAACCAGGTCTAAACCAGGACTAAATCTAAACCAGCTCTAAACCAGGTCTAAACCAGGACTAAACCAGGACTAAACCAGGACTAAACCAGGACTAAACCAGGTCCAAATCAGGTCTAAAACAGCTCTAAACCAAGTCTAAACTAGGTCTAAACCAGGTCTAAACCAGGTCTAAACTAGCTCTAAACCAGGTCTAAACCAGGTCTAAACCAGGACTAAATCTAAACCAGGTCTAAACCAGGTCTAAACCAGGTCTAAACCAGGACTAAACCAGGTCTAAACCAGGTCTAAACCAGGACTAAACCAGGTCTAAACCAGGTCTAAACCAGGACTAAACCAGGACTAAACCAGGACTAAACCAGGTCTAAACCATGTCTAAACCAGGACTAAACCAGGACTAAACCAGCCCTAAACCAGCTCTAAACCAGCTCTAAACCAGCTCTAAACCAGGACTAAACCAGGACTAAACCAGCTCTAAACCAGCTCTAAACCAAGTCTAAACCAGGTCTAAACTAGCTCTAAACCAGGTCTAAACCAGGTCTAAACCAGGACTAAATCTAAACCAGGTCTAAACCAGGACTAAACCAGGTTTAAATCAGGTCTAAACCAGGTCTAAACCAGGACTAAATCTAAACCAGATCTAAACCAGGTCTAAACCAGAACTAAATCTAAACCAGCTCTAAACCAGGTCCAAACCAGGACTAAACCAGGACTAAACCAGGTCTAAACCAGGTCTAAACCAGTTCTAAACCAGGACTAAACCAGGACTAAACCAGCTCCAAACCAGGTCTAAACCAGCTCTAAACCAGCTCTAAACCAGGTCTAAACCAGGTCTAAACTAGCTCTAAACCAGGTCTAAACCAGGACTAAACCAGGACTAAACTGGGTCCAAACCAGGTCTAAACCAGCTCTAAACCAAGTCCAAACCAGGTCTAAACCAGGTCTAAACCAGGTCTAAACCAGGACTAAACCAGGACTAAACCAGGTCTAAACCACCTCTAAACCAGGTCTAAACCAGGTCTAAACCAGGACTAAATCTAAACCAGCTCTAAACCAGGTCTAAACCAGGACTAAACCAGGACTAAACCAGGTCTAAACCAGGTCTAAACCAGCTCTAAACCAGGTCTAAACCAGGACTAAATCTAAACCAGCTCTAAACCAGGTCTAAACCAGGACTAAACCAGGACTAAACCAGGCCCAAACCAGGTCTAAACCAGCTCTAAACCAGGTCTAAACCAGGTCCAAACCAGGACTAAACCAAGTCTAAACCAGGTCTAAACCAGCTCTAAACCAGGACTAAACCAGGTCCAAACCAGGTCTAAACCAGGTCTAAACCAGGTCTAAACTAGCTCTAAACCAGGTCTAAACCAGATCTAAACCAGGTCTAAACCAGGACTAAATCTAAACCAGCTCTAAACCAGGTCTAAACCAGGACTAAACCAGGACTAAACCAGGACTAAACCAGGTCCAAATCAGGTCTAAACCAGCTCTAAACTAGGTCTAAACCAGGTCTAAACCAGGTCTAAACTAGCTCTAAACCAGGTCTAAACCAGGTCTAAACCAGGACTAAATCTAAACCAGGTCTAAACCAGGTCTAAACCAGGTCTAAACCAGGACTAAACCAGGTCTAAACCAGGTCTAAACCAGGACTAAACCAGGTCTAAACCAGGTCTAAACCAGGACTAAACCAGGACTAAACCAGGACTAAACCAGGTCTAAACCAGGTCTAAACCAGGACTAAACCAGGACTAAACCAGCCCTAAACCAGCTCTAAACCAGCTCTAAACCAGCTCTAAACCAGGACTAAACCAGGACTAAACCAGCTCTAAACCAGCTCTAAACCAAGTCTAAACCAGGTCTAAACCAGGACTAAATCTAAACCAGCTCTAAACCAGGTCTAAACCAGGACTAAACCAGGACTAAACCAGGTCTAAACCAGGTCTAAACCAGCTCTAAACCAGGTCTAAACCAGGACTAAATCTAAACCAGCTCTAAACCAGGTCTAAAACAGGACTAAACCAGGACTAAACCAGGTCCAAACCAGGTCTAAACCAGCTCTAAACCAGCTCTAAACCAGCTCTAAACCAGGTCTAAACCAAGTCTAAACCAGGTCTAAACCAGCTCTAAACCAGGACTAAACCAGGTCTAAACCAGGTCTAAACCAGGTCTAAACCAAGTCTAAACCAGGTCTAAACCAGCTCTAAACCAGGACTAAACCAGTTCTAAACCAGGTCTAAACCAGATCTAAACCAGGTCTAAACCAGGACTCAACCAGGTCTAAACCAGCTCTAAACCAGGACTAAACCAGGACTAAACCAGCTCTAAACCAGGACTAAACCAGGACTAAACCTGCTCTAAACCAGGACTAAACCAGGTCTAAACCAGCTCTAAACCAGGTCTAAACCAGGTCTAAACCAGGACTAAACCAGGACTAAACCAGCTCTAAACCAGCTCTTAACCAAGTCTAAACCAGGTCTAAACCAGGTCTAAACCAGGACTAAACCAGGTCTAAACCAGGTCTAAACCAGGACTAAACCAGGTCTAAACCAGGACTAAACCAGGACTAAACCAGGTCTAAACCTGCTCTAAACCAAGTCTAAACCAGGTCTAAACTAGGTCTAAACCAGGTCTAAACAAGGTCCAAACCAGGACTAAACCGGGTCTAAACCAGATCTAAACCAGGTCTAAACCAGGACTAAATCTAAACCAGCTCTAAACCAGGTCTATACCAGGACTAAACCAGGACTAAACCAGGTCTAAACCAGGTATAAACCAGGACTAAACCAGGACTAAATCTAAACCAGCTCTAAACCAGGTCTAAACCAGGTCAAAACCAGGTCTAAACCAGGACTAAAGCAGCACTAAACCAGGTCTAAACCAGGTCTAAACCAGGACTAAACCAGGACTAAACCAGCTCTAAACCAGCTCTAAACCAAGTCTAAACCAGGTCTAAACTAGCTCTAAACCAGGTCTAAACCAGGTCTAAACCAGGACTAAATCTAAACCAGGTCTAAACCAGGACTAAACCAGGTTTAAATCAGGTCTAAACCAGGTCTAAACCAGGACTAAATCTAAACCAGATCTAAACCAGGTCTAAACCAGAACTAAATCTAAACCAGGTCTAAACCAGGTCCAAACCAGGACTAAACCAGGTCTAAACCAGGTCTAAACCAGTTCTAAACCAGGACTAAACCAGGACTAAACCAGCTCCAAACCAGGTCTAAACCAGCTCTAAACCAGCTCTAAACCAGGTCTAAACCAGGTCTAAACTAGCTCTAAACCAGGTCTAAACCAGGACTAAACCAGGACTAAACTGGGTCCAAACCAGGTCTAAACCAGGTCTAAACCAGGTCTAAACCAGGTCTAAACCAGGACTAAACCAGGTCTAAACCAGCTCTAAACCAAGTCCAAACCAGGTCTAAACCAGGTCTAAACCAGGTCTAAACCAGGACTAAACCAGGACTAAACCAGGTCTAAACCACCTCTAAACCAGGTCTAAACCAGGTCTAAACCAGGACTAAATCTAAACCAGGTCCAAACCAGGATTAAACCAGGTCTAAACCAGGTCTAAACCAGGACTAAATCTAAACCAGGTCTAAACCAGGTCTAAACCAGGTCTAAACCAGGTCTAAACCAGGTCTAAACCAGGACTAAACCAGGTCTAAACCAGGTCTAAACCAGGACTAAATCTAAACCAGCTCTAAACCAGGTCTAAACCAGGACTAAACCAGGACTAAACCAGGACTAAACCAGGACTAAACCAGGTCCAAATCAGGTCTAAACCAGCTCTAAACCAAGTCTAAACTAGGTCTAAACCAGGTCTAAACCAGGTCTAAACTAGCTCTAAACCAGGTCTAAACCAGGTCTAAACCAGGACTAAATCTAAACCAGATCTAAACCAGGTCTAAACCAGGTCTAAACCAGGACTAAACCAGGTCTAAACCAGGTCTAAACCAGGACTAAACCAGGTCTAAACCAGGTCTAAACCAGGACTAAACCAGGACTAAACCAGGACTAAACCAGGTCTAAACCATGTCTAAACCAGGACTAAACCAGGACTAAACCAGGACTAAACCAGGACTAAACCAGCTCTAAACCAGCTCTAAACCAAGTCTAAACCAGGTCTAAACTAGCTCTAAACCAGGTCTAAACCAGGTCTAAACCAGGACTAAATCTAAACCAGGTCTAAACCAGGACTAAACCAGGTTTAAATCAGGTCTAAACCAGGTCTAAACCAGGACTAAATCTAAACCAGATCTAAACCAGGTCTAAACCAGAACTAAATCTAAACCAGCTCTAAACCAGGTCCAAACCAGGACTAAACCAGGACTAAACCAGGTCTAAACCAGGTCTAAACCAGTTCTAAACCAGGACTAAACCAGGACTAAACCAGCTCCAAACCAGGTCTAAACCAGCTCTAAACCAGCTCTAAACCAGGTCTAAACCAGGTCTAAACTAGCTCTAAACCAGGTCTAAACCAGGACTAAACCAGGACTAAACTGGGTCCAAACCAGGTCTAAACCAGGTCTAAACCAGGTCTAAACCAGGACTAAACCAGGTCTAAACCAGCTCTAAACCAAGTCCAAACCAGGTCTAAACCAGGTCTAAACCAGGTCTAAACCAGGACTAAACCAGGACTAAACCAGGTCTAAACCACCTCTAAACCAGGTCTAAACCAGGTCTAAACCAGGACTAAATCTAAACCAGCTCTAAACCAGGTCTAAACCAGGACTAAACCAGGACTAAACCAGGTCTAAACCAGCTCTAAACCAGGTCTAAACCAGGTCCAAACCAGGACTAAACCAAGTCTAAACCAGGTCTAAACCAGCTCTAAACCAGGACTAAACCAGGACTAAACCAGGTCCAAACCAGGTCTAAACCAGGTCTAAACCAGGTCTAAACTAGCTCTAAACCAGGTCTAAACCAGATCTAAACCAGGTCTAAACCAGGACTAAATCTAAACCAGCTCTAAACCAGGTCTAAACCAGAACTAAATCTAAACCAGGTCTAAACCAGGTCCAAACCAGGACTAAACCAGGTCTAAACCAGGTCTAAACCAGTTCTAAACCAGGACTAAACCAGGACTAAACCAGCTCCAAACCAGGTCTAAACCAGCTCTAAACCAGCTCTAAACCAGGTCTAAACCAGGTCTAAACTAGCTCTAAACCAGGTCTAAACCAGGACTAAACCAGGACTAAACTGGGTCCAAACCAGGTCTAAACCAGGTCTAAACCAGGTCTAAACCAGGTCTAAACCAGGACTAAACCAGGTCTAAACCAGCTCTAAACCAAGTCCAAACCAGGTCTAAACCAGGTCTAAACCAGGTCTAAACCAGGACTAAACCAGGACTAAACCAGGTCTAAACCACCTCTAAACCAGGTCTAAACCAGGTCTAAACCAGGACTAAATCTAAACCAGGTCCAAACCAGGATTAAACCAGGTCTAAACCAGGTCTAAACCAGGACTAAATCTAAACCAGGTCTAAACCAGGTCTAAACCAGGTCTAAACCAGGTCTAAACCAGGTCTAAACCAGGACTAAACCAGGTCTAAACCAGGTCTAAACCAGGACTAAATCTAAACCAGCTCTAAACCAGGTCTAAACCAGGACTAAACCAGGACTAAACCAGGACTAAACCAGGACTAAACCAGGTCCAAATCAGGTCTAAACCAGCTCTAAACCAAGTCTAAACTAGGTCTAAACCAGGTCTAAACCAGGTCTAAACTAGCTCTAAACCAGGTCTAAACCAGGTCTAAACCAGGACTAAATCTAAACCAGGTCTAAACCAGGTCTAAACCAGGTCTAAACCAGGACTAAACCAGGTCTAAACCAGGTCTAAACCAGGACTAAACCAGGTCTAAACCAGGTCTAAACCAGGACTAAACCAGGACTAAACCAGGACTAAACCAGGTCTAAACCATGTCTAAACCAGGACTAAACCAGGACTAAACCAGGACTAAACCAGGACTAAACCAGGACTAAACTGGGTCCAAACCAGGTCTAAACTAGCTCTAAACCAGGTCTAAACCAGGTCTAAACCAGGACTAAATCTAAACCAGGTCTAAACCAGGACTAAACCAGGTTTAAATCAGGTCTAAACCAGGCCTAAACCAGGACTAAATCTAAACCAGATCTAAACCAGGTCTAAACCAGAACTAAATCTAAACCAGCTCTAAACCAGGTCCAAACCAGGACTAAACCAGGACTAAACCAGGTCTAAACCAGGTCTAAACCAGTTCTAAACCAGGACTAAACCAGGACTAAACCAGCTCCAAACCAGGTCTAAACCAGCTCTAAACCAGCTCTAAACCAGGTCTAAACCAGGTCTAAACTAGCTCTAAACCAGGTCTAAACCAGGACTAAACCAGGACTAAACTGGGTCCAAACCAGGTCTAAACCAGGTCTAAACCAGGTCTAAACCAGGACTAAACCAGGTCTAAACCAGCTCTAAACCAAGTCCAAACCAGGTCTAAACCAGGTCTAAACCAGGTCTAAACCAGGACTAAACCAGGACTAAACCAGGTCTAAACCACCTCTAAACCAGGTCTAAACCAGGTCTAAACCAGGACTAAATCTAAACCAGCTCTAAACCAGGTCTAAACCAGGACTAAACCAGGACTAAACCAGGTCCAAACCAGGTCTAAACCAGCTCTAAACCAGGTCTAAACCAGGTCCAAACCAGGACTAAACCAAGTCTAAACCAGGTCTAAACCAGCTCTAAACCAGGACTAAACCAGGTCCAAACCAGGTCTAAACCAGGTCTAAACCAGGTCTAAACTAGCTCTAAACCAGGTCTAAACCAGATCTAAACCAGGTCTAAACCAGGACTAAATCTAAACCAGCTCTAAACCAGGTCTAAACCAGGACTAAACCAGGACTAAACCAGGACTAAACCAGGACTAAACCAGCTCTAAACCAGCTCTAAACCAAGTCTAAACTAGGTCTAAACCAGGTCTAAACCAGGTCTAAACTAGCTCTAAACCAGGTCTAAACCAGGTCTAAACCAGGACTAAATCTAAACCAGGTCTAAACCAGGTCTAAACCAGGTCTAAACCAGGACTAAACCAGGTCTAAACCAGGTCTAAACCAGGACTAAACCAGGTCTAAACCAGGTCTAAACCAGGACTAAACCAGGACTAAACCAGGACTAAACCAGGTCTAAACCAGGTCTAAACCAGGACTAAACCAGGACTAAACCAGCCCTAAACCAGCTCTAAACCAGCTCTAAACCAGCTCTAAACCAGGACTAAACCAGGACTAAACCAGCTCTAAACCAGCTCTAAACCAAGTCTAAACCAGGTCTAAACCAGGACTAAATCTAAACCAGCTCTAAACCAGGTCTAAACCAGGACTAAACCAGGACTAAACCAGGTCTAAACCAGGTCTAAACCAGCTCTAAACCAGGTCTAAACCAGCTCTAAACCAGGTCTTAACCAGGACTAAACCAGGACTAAACCAGGTCCAAACTAGGTCTAAACCAGCTCTAAACCAGGTCTAAACCAGGTCCAAACCAGGACTAAACCAGGACTAAACCAGCTCTAAACCAGCTCTAAACCAGCTCTAAACCAGGTCTAAACCAAGTCTAAACCAGGTCTAAACCAGCTCTAAACCAGGACTAAACCAGGTCTAAACCAGGTCTAAACCAGGTCTAAACCAAGTCTAAACCAGGTCTAAACCAGCTCTAAACCAGGACTAAACCAGGTCTAAACCAGGTCTAAACCAGGTCTAAACCAGATCTAAACCAGGTCTAAACCAGATCTAAACCAGGACTAAACCAGGTCTAAACCAGGTCTAAACCAGGTATAAACCAGGTCTAAACCAAGTCTAAACCAGGTCTAAACCAGCTCTAAACCAGGACTAAACCAGGACTAAACCAGGTCTAAACCAGGTCTAAACCAGCTCTAAACCAGGTCTAAACCAGCTCTAAACCAGGTCTAAACCAGGACTAAACCAGGACTAAACCAGGTCCAAACTAGGTCTAAACCAGCTCTAAACCAGGTCTAAACCAGGTCCAAACCAGGACTAAACCAGGACTAAACCAGCTCTAAACCAGCTCTAAACCAGCTCTAAACCAGGACTAAACCAGGTCTAAACCAGGTCTAAACCAAGTCTAAACCAAGTCTAAACCAGGTCTAAACCAGCTCTAAACCAGGACTAAACCAGGTCTAAACCAGGTCTAAACCAGGTCTAAACCAAGTCTAAACCAGGTCTAAACCAGCTCTAAACCAGGACTAAACCAGGTCTAAACCAGATCTAAACCAGGTCTAAACCAGATCTAAACCAGGACTAAACCAGGTCTAAACCAGGTCTAAACCAGGTATAAACCAGGTCTAAACCAAGTCAAAACCAGGTCTAAACCAGCTCTAAACCAGGTCTAAACCAGGTCTAAACCAGGTCTAAACCAGATCTAAACCAGGTCTAAACCAGATCTAAACCAGGACTAAACCAGGTCTAAACCAGGTCTAAACCAGGTATAAACCAGGTCTAAACCAAGTCAAAACCAGGTCTAAACCAGCTCTAAACCAGGACTAAACCAGGTCTAAACCAGGTCTAAACCAGGTCTAAACCAAGTCTAAACCAGGTCTAAACCAGGTCTAAACCAGGACTAAACCAGGTCTAAACCAGCTCTAAACCAAGTCAAAACCAGGTCTAAACCAGATCTAAACCAGGTCTAAACCAGATCTAAACCAGGACTAAACCAAGTCAAAACCAGGTCTAAACCAGATCTAAACCAGGTCTAAACCAGATCTAAACCAGGTCTAAACCAGCTCTAAACCAGCTCTAAACCAAGTCAAAACCAGGTCTAAACCAGATCTAAACCAGGTCTAAACCAGATCTAAACCAGGACTAAACCAGGTATAAACCAGGTCTAAACCAGCTCTAAACCAGGTCTAAACCAGGACTAAACCAGCTCTAAACCAGCTCTAAACCAGCTCTAAACCAGGTCTAAACCAAGTCTAAACCAGGTCTAAACCAGCTCTAAACCAGGACTAAACCAGGTCTAAACCAGGTCTAAACCAGGTCTAAACCAGCTCTAAACCAGCTCTAAACCAAGTCAAAACCAGGTCTAAACCAGATCTAAACCAGGACTAAACCAGGTCTAAACCAGGTCTAAACCAGGTATAAACCAGGTCTAAACCAGCTCTAAACCAGGTCTAAACCAGATCTAAACCAGGTCTAAACCAGATCTAAACCAGGACTAAACCAGGTCTAAACCAGGTCCAAACCAGGACTAAATCTAAACCAGCTCCAAACCAGGTCTAAACCAGGACTAAACCAGGACTAAACCAGGTCTAAACCAGGTCTAAACCAGGTCTAAACCAGGACTAAACTAGGACTAAATCAGCTCCAAACCAGCTCTAAACCAGGTCTAAACCAGGTCTAAACCAGGTCTAAACCAGGACTAAATCTAAACCAGCTCCAAACCAGGTCTAAACCAGGACTAAACCAGGACTAAACCTGGACTAAACCAGGTCTAAACCAGGTCTAAACCAGGTCTAAACCAGGACTAAACCAGGACTAAACCAGCTCTAAACCAGGTCCAAACCAGCTCTAAACCAGCTCTAAACCAAGTCTAAACCAGGACTAAACCAGGACTAAATCTAAACCAGGACTAAACCAGGACTAAACCAGGACTAAACCAGATCTAAACCAGGTCTGAACCAGGACTAAACCAGGACTAAACCAGCTCTAAACCAGGTCTAAACCAGCTCTAAACCAGCTCTAAACCAAGTCAAAACCAGGTCTAAACCAGGTATAAACCAGGTCTAAACCAGATCTAAACCAGGACTAAACCAGGTCTAAACCAGGTCTAAACCAGGTATAAACCAGGTCTAAACCAGCTCTAAACCAGGACTAAATCTAAACCAGCTCTAAACCAGGACTAAACCAGGTCTAAACCAGATCTAAACCAGGTCTAAACCAGGACTAAATATAAACCAGCTCTAAACCTGGACTAAACCAGGTCTAAACCAGATCTAAACCAGGTCTAAACCAGGACTAAATCTAAACCAGCTCTAAACCAGGACTAAACCAGGTCTAAACCAGATCTAAACCAGGTCTAAACCAGGACTAAATATAAACCAGCTCTAAACCTGGACTAAACCAGGTCTAAACCAGGTCTAAACCAGGACTAAACCAGGTCTAAACCAGGACTAAACCAGGTCTAAACCAGGTCTGAACCAGGTATAAACCAGGTCTAAACCAGGTCTAAACTAGCTCTAAACCAGGTCTAAACCAGGTCTAAACCAGGTCTAAACCAGGACTAAATCTAAACCAGGTCTAAACCAGGTCTAAACCAGGACTAAACCAGGACTAAACCAGCTCTAAACCAGCTCTAAACCAAGTCTAAACCAGGTCTAAACCAGGTCTAAACCAGGACTAAATCTAAACCAGCTCTAAACCAGGTCTAAACCAGGACTAAACCAGGACTAAACCAGGTCTAAACCAGGTCTAAACCAGCTCTAAACCAGGTCTAAACCAGGACTAAATCTAAACCAGCTCTAAACCAGGTCTAAACCAGGACTAAACCAGGACTAAACCAGGTCCAAACCAGGTCTAAACCAGCTCTAAACCAGGTCTAAACCAGGTCCAAACCAGGACTAAACCAGGACTAAACCAGCTCTAAACCAGCTCTAAACCAGCTCTAAACCAGATCTAAACCAAGTCTAAACCAGGTCTAAACCAGCTCTAAACCAGGACTAAACCAGGTCTAAACCAGGTCTAAACCAGGTCTAAACCAAGTTCTAAACCAGGTCTAAACCAGCTCTAAACCAGGACTAAACCAGGTCTAAACCAGGTCTAAACCAGGTCTAAACCAGATCTAAACCAGGTCTAAACCAGATCTAAACCAGGACTAAACCAGGTCTAAACCAGGTCTAAACCAGGTATAAACCAGGTCCAAACCAAGTCTAAACCAGGTCTAAACCAGCTCTAAACCAGGTCTAAACCAAGTCTAAACCAGGTCTAAACCAGGTCTAAACCAGGTCTAAACCAGCTCTAAACCAGCTCTAAACCAAGTCAAAACCAGGTCTAAACCAGATCTAAACCAGGTCTAAACCAGATCTAAACCAGGACTAAACCAAGTCAAAACCAGGTCTAAACCAGATCTAAACCAGGTCTAAACCAGATCTAAACCAGGTCTAAACCAGCTCTAAACCAGCTCTAAACCAAGTCAAAACCAGGTCTAAACCAGATCTAAACCAGGTCTAAACCAGATCTAAACCAGGACTAAACCAGGTCTAAACCAGGTCTAAACCAGGTATAAACCAGGTCTAAACCAGCTCTAAACCAGGTCTAAACCAGGACTAAACCAGCTCTAAACCAGCTCTAAACCAGCTCTAAACCAGGTCTGAACCAAGTCTAAACCAGGTCTAAACCAGGACTAAACCAGGTCTAAACCAGGTCTAAACCAGTTCTAAACCAGGTCTAAACCAGATCTAAACCAGGTCTAAACCAGGACTCAACCAGGTCTAAACCAGCTCTAAACCAGGACTAAACCAGGACTAAACCAGCTCTAAACCAGGACTAAACCAGGACTAAACCTGCTCTAAACCAGGACTAAACCAGGTCTAAACCAGCTCTAAACCAGGTCTAAACCAGGTCTAAACCAGGACTAAACCAGGACTAAACCAGCTCTAAACCAGCTCTTAACCAAGTCTAAACCAGGTCTAAACCAGGTCTAAACCAGGACTAAACCAGGTCTAAACCAGGTCTAAACCAGGACTAAACCAGGTCTAAACCAGGACTAAACCAGGACTAAACCAGGTCTAAACCTGCTCTAAACCAAGTCTAAACCAGGTCTAAACTAGGTCTAAACCAGGTCTAAACAAGGTCCAAACCAGGACTAAACCGGGTCTAAACCAGATCTAAACCAGGTCTAAACCAGGACTAAATCTAAACCAGCTCTAAACCAGGTCTAAACCAGGACTAAACCAGGACTAAACCAGGTCTAAACCAGGTCTAAACCAGGACTAAACCAGGACTAAATCTAAACCAGCTCTAAACCAGGTCTAAACCAGGTCAAAACCAGGTCTAAACCAGGACTAAAGCAGCACTAAACCAGGTCTAAACCAGGTCTAAACCAGGACTAAACCAGGACTAAACCAGGTCTAAACCACCTCTAAACCAGGTCTAAACCAGGTCTAAACCAGGACTAAATCTAAACCAGCACTAAACCAGGTCTAAACCAGGTCTAAACCAGGACTAAACCAGGACTAAACCAGGTCTAAACCAGGTCTAAACCAGCTCTAAACCAGGTCTAAACCAGGACTAAATCTAAACCAGCTCTAAACCAGGTCTAAACCAGGACTAAACCAGGCAGGTCCAAACCAGGTCTAAACCAGCTCTAAACCAGGTCTAAACCAGGTCCAAACCAGGACTAAACCAGGACTAAACCAGCTCTAAACCAGCTCTAAACCAGCTCTAAACCAGGACTAAACCAAGTCTAAACCAGGTCAAAACCAGCTCTAAACCAGGACTAAACCAGGTCCAAACCAGGTCTAAACCAGGTCTAAACCAGTCTAAACTAGCTCTAAACCAGGTCTAAACCAGATCTAAACCAGGTCTAAACCAGGACTAAATCTAAACCAGCTCTAAACCAGGTCTAAACCAGGACTAAACCAGGACTAAACCAGGACTAAACCAGTCCAAATCAGGTCTAAACCAGCTCTAAACCAAGTCTAAACTAGGTCTAAACCAGGTCTAAACCAGGTCTAAACTAGCTCTAAACCAGGTCTAAACCAGGTCTAAACCAGGACTAAACCAGGTCTAAACCACGTCTAAACCAGGACTAAACCAGGACTAAACCAGGACTAAATCTAAACCAGGTCTAAACCAGGTCTAAACCAGGTCTAAACCAGGACTAAACCAGGTCTAAAACCAGGTCTAAACCAGGACTAAACCAGGTCTAAACCAGGTCTAAACCAGGTCTAACCAGGACTAAACCAGGACTAAACCAGCCCTAAACCAGCTCTAAACAGCTCTAAACCAGCTCTAAACAGACTAAACCAGGACTAAACCAGCTCTAAACCAGCTCTAAACCAAGTCTAAACCAGGTCTAAACCAGGTCTAAACTAGCTCTAAACCAGGTCTAAACCAGGACTAAATCTAAACCAGGTCCAAACCAGGATTAAACCAGGTCTAAACCAGGTCTAAACCAGGACTAAATCTAAACCAGTCTAAACCAGGTCTAAACCAGGTCTAAACCAGGACTAAACCAGGTCTAAACCAGGTCTAAACCAGGACTAAACCAGGTCTAAACCAGGTCTAAACCAGGACTAAACCAGGACTAAATCTAAACCAGGTCTAAACCAAGTCTAAACCAGGTCTAAACCCAGTCTAAACTAGCTCTAAACAGGTCTAAACCAGGTCTAAACCAGGACTAAATCTAAACCAGGTCTAAACCAGGACTAAACCAGGTTTAAATCAGGTCTAAACCAGGTCTAAACCAGGACTAAATCTAAACCAGATCTAAACCAGTCTAAACCAGAACTAAATCTAAACCAGCTCTAAACCAGGTCCAAACCAGGACTAAACCAGGACTAAAACAGGTCTAAACCAGGTCTAAACCAGTTCTAAACCAGGACTAAACCAGGACTAAACCAGCTCCAAACCAGGTCTAAACCAGCTCTAAACCAGCTCTAAACCAGGTCTAAACCAGGTCTAAACTAGCTCTAAACCAGGTCTAAACCAGGACTAAACCAGGACTAAACTGGGTCCAAACCAGGTCTAAACCAGGTCTAAACCAGGTCTAAACCAGGACTAAACCAGGTCTAAACCAGCTCTAAACCAAGTCCAAACCAGGTCTAAACCAGGTCTAAACCAGGTCTAAACCAGGGACTAAACCAGGACTAAACCAGGTCTAAACCACCTCTAAACCAGGTCTAAACCAGGTCTAAACCAGGACTAAATCTAAACCAGCTCTAAACCAGGTCTAAACCAGGACTAAACCAGGACTAAACCAGGACTAAACCAGGTCCAAATCAGGTCTAAACCAGCTCTAAACCAGGTCTAAACCAGGTCTAAACCAGGACTAAACCAGGACTAAACCAGCTTTAAACCAGCTCTAAACCAAGTCTAAACTAGGTCTAAACCAGGTCTAAACCAGGTCTAAACTAGCTCTTAACCAGGTCTAAACCAGGTCTAAACCAGGACTAAATCAAAACCAGGTCTAAACCAGGTCCAAACCAGGTCTAAACCAGGACTAAACCAGGACTAAACCAGGACTAAACCAGGACTAAACCAGGTCCAAATCAGGTCTAAACCAGCTCTAAACCAAGTCTAAACTAGGTCTAAACCAGGTCTAAACCAGGTCTAAACTAGCTCTAAACCAGGTCTAAACCAGGTCTAAACCAGGACTAAATCTAAACCAGGTCTAAACCAGGTCTAAACCAGGTCTAAACCAGGACTAAACCAGGTCTAAACCAGGTCTAAACCAGGACTAAACCAGGTCTAAACCAGGTCTAAACCAGGACTAAACCAGGACTAAACCAGGACTAAACCAGGTCTAAACCATGTCTAAACCAGGACTAAACCAGGACTAAACCAGCTCTAAACCAGCTCTAAACCAGGACTAAACCAGGACTAAACCAGCTCTAAACCAGCTCTAAACCAAGTCTAAACCAGGTCTAAACTAGCTCTAAACCAGGTCTAAACCAGGTCTAAACCAGGACTAAATCTAAACCAGGTCTAAACCAGGACTAAACCAGGTTTAAATCAGGTCTAAACCAGGTCTAAACCAGGACTAAATCTAAACCAGATCTAAACCAGGTCTAAACCAGAACTAAATCTAAACCAGCTCTAAACCAGGTCCAAACCAGGACTAAACCAGGACTAAACCAGGTCTAAACCAGGTCTAAACCAGTTCTAAACCAGGACTAAACCAGGACTAAACCAGCTCCAAACCAGGTCTAAACCAGCTCTAAACCAGCTCTAAACCAGGTCTAAACCAGGTCTAAACTAGCTCTAAACCAGGTCTAAACCAGGACTAAACCAGGACTAAACTGGGTCCAAACCAGGTCTAAACCAGCTCTAAACCAAGTCCAAACCAGGTCTAAACCAGGTCTAAACCAGGTCTAAACCAGGACTAAACCAGGACTAAACCAGGTCTAAACCACCTCTAAACCAGGTCTAAACCAGGTCTAAACCAGGACTAAATCTAAACCAGCTCTAAACCAGGTCTAAACCAGGACTAAACCAGGACTAAACCAGGTCTAAACCAGGTCTAAACCAGCTCTAAACCAGGTCTAAACCAGGACTAAATCTAAACCAGCTCTAAACCAGGTCTAAACCAGGACTAAACCAGGACTAAACCAGGTCCAAACCAGGTCTAAACCAGCTCTAAACCAGGTCTAAACCAGGTCCAAACCAGGACTAAACCAAGTCTAAACCAGGTCTAAACCAGCTCTAAACCAGGACTAAACCAGGTCCAAACCAGGTCTAAACCAGGTCTAAACCAGGTCTAAACTAGCTCTAAACCAGGTCTAAACCAGATCTAAACCAGGTCTAAACCAGGACTAAATCTAAACCAGCTCTAAACCAGGTCTAAACCAGGACTAAACCAGGACTAAACCAGGACTAAACCAGGTCCAAATCAGGTCTAAACCAGCTCTAAACCAGGTCTAAACCAGGTCTAAACCAGGACTAAACCAGGACTAAACCAGCTCTAAACCAGCTCTAAACCAAGTCTAAACTAGGTCTAAACCAGGTCTAAACCAGGTCTAAACTAGCTCTAAACCAGGTCTAAACCAGGTCTAAACCAGGACTAAATCTAAACCAGGTCTAAACCAGGTCTAAACCAGGTCTAAACCAGGACTAAACCAGGTCTAAACCAGGTCTAAACCAGGACTAAACCAGGTCTAAACCAGGTCTAAACCAGGACTAAACCAGGACTAAACCAGGACTAAACCAGGTCTAAACCAGGTCTAAACCAGGACTAAACCAGGACTAAACCAGCCCTAAACCAGCTCTAAACCAGCTCTAAACCAGGTCTAAACCAGGACTAAATCTAAACCAGCTCTAAACCAGGTCTAAACCAGGACTAAACCAGGACTAAACCAGGTCTAAACCAGGTCTAAACCAGGTCTAAACTAGCTCTAAACCAGGTCTAAACCAGGTCTAAACCAGGACTAAATCTAAACCAGGTCTAAACCAGGTCTAAACCAGGTCTAAACCAGGACTAAACCAGGTCTAAACCAGGTCTAAACCAGGACTAAACCAGGTCTAAACCAGGTCTAAACCAGGACTAAACCAGGACTAAACCAGGACTAAACCAGGTCTAAACCAGCTCTAAACCAGGACTAAACCAGGACTAAACCAGCTCTAAACCAGCTCTAAACCAAGTCTAAACCAGGTCTAAACCAGGACTAAATCTAAACCAGCTCTAAACCAGGTCTAAACCAGGACTAAACCAGGACTAAACCAGGTCTAAACCAGGTCTAAACCAGCTCTAAACCAGGTCTAAACCAGGACTAAATCTAAACCAGCTCTAAACCAGGTCTAAACCAGGACTCAACCAGGACTAAACCAGGTCCAAACCAGGTCTAAACCAGCTCTAAACCAGGTCTAAACCAGGACTAAATCTAAACCAGGTCTAAACCAGGTCCAAACCAGGACTAAACCAGGACTAAACCAGCTCTAAACCAGCTCTAAACCAGCTCTAAACCAGGTCTAAACCAAGTCTAAACCAGGTCTAAACCAGCTCTAAACCAGGACTAAACCAGGTCTAAACCAGGTCTAAACCAGGTCTAAACCAAGTCTAAACCAGGTCTAAACCAGCTCTAAACCAGGACTAAACCAGGTCTAAACCAGGTCTAAACCAGATCTAAACCAGGTCTAAACCAGATCTAAACCAGGACTAAACCAGGTCTAAACCAGGTCTAAACCAGGTATAAACCAGGTCTAAACCAAGTCTAAACCAGGTCTAAACCAGCTCTAAACCAGGACTAAACCAGGTCTAAACCAGGTCTAAACCAGATCTAAACCAAGTCTAAACCAGGTCTAAACCAGGTCTAAACCAAGTCAAAACCAGGTCTAAACCAGATCTAAACCAGGTCTAAACCAGATCTAAACCAGGACTAAACCAAGTCAAAACCAGGTCTAAACCAGATCTAAACCAGGTCTAAACCAGATCTAAACCAGGTCTAAACCAGCTCTAAACCAGCTCTAAACCAAGTCAAAACCAGGTCTAAACCAGATCTAAACCAGGTCTAAACCAGATCTAAACCAGGACTAAACCAGGTCTAAACCAGGTCTAAACCAGGTATAAACCAGGTCTAAACCAGCTCTAAACCAGGTCTAAACCAGGACTAAACCAGCTCTAAACCAGCTCTAAACCAGCTCTAAACCAGGTCTAAACCAAGTCTAAACCAGGTCCAAACCAGCTCTAAACCAGGACTAAACCAGGTCTAAACCAGGTCTAAACCAGGTCTAAACCAAGTCTAAACCAGGTCTAAACCAGGTCTAAACCAGCTCTAAACCAGCTCTAAACCAAGTCAAAACCAGGTCTAAACCAGATCTAAACCAGGACTAAACCAGGTCTAAACCAGGTCTAAACCAGCTCTAAACCAGGTCTAAACCAGATCTAAACCAGGTCTAAACCAGATCTAAACCAGGACTAAACCAGGTCTAAACCAGGTCCAAACCAGGACTAAATCTAAACCAGCTCCAAACCAGGTCTAAACCAGGACTAAACCAGGACTAAACCAGGTCTAAACCAGGTCTAAACCAGGTCTAAACCAGGACTAAACTAGGACTAAATCAGCTCCAAACCAGCTCTAAACCAGGTCTAAACCAGGTCTAAACCAGGTCTAAACCAGGACTAAATCTAAACCAGCTCCAAACCAGGTCTAAACCAGGACTAAACCAGGACTAAACCTGGACTAAACCAGGTCTAAACCAGGTCTAAACCAGGTCTAAACCAGGACTAAACCAGGACTAAACCAGCTCTAAACCAGGTCCAAACCAGCTCTAAACCAGCTCTAAACCAAGTCTAAACCAGGACTAAACCAGGACTAAATCTAAACCAGGTCTAAACCAGATCTAAACCAGGTCTGAACCAGGACTAAACCAGGACTAAACCAGCTCTAAACCAGGTCTAAACCAGCTCTAAACCAGCTCTAAACCAAGTCAAAACCAGGTCTAAACCAGGTATAAACCAGGTCTAAACCAGATCTAAACCAGGACTAAACCAGGTCTAAACCAGGTCTAAACCAGGTATAAACCAGGTCTAAACCAGCTCTAAACCAGGTCTAAACCAGATCTAAACCAGGTCTAAACCAGGACTAAATCTAAACCAGCTCTAAACCTGGACTAAACCAGGTCTAAACCAGGTCTAAACCAGGACTAAACCAGGTCTAAACCAGGACTAAACCAGGTCTAAACCAGGTCTGAACCAGGTATAAACCAGGTCTAAACCAGGTCTAAACTAGCTCTAAACCAGGTCTAAACCAGGTCTAAACCAGGTCTAAACCAGGACTAAATCTAAACCAGGTCTAAACCAGGTCTAAACCAGGACTAAACCAGGACTAAACCAGCTCTAAACCAGCTCTAAACCAAGTCTAAACCAGGTCTAAACCAGGTCTAAACCAGGACTAAATCTAAACCAGCTCTAAACCAGGTCTAAACCAGGACTAAACCAGGACTAAACCAGGTCTAAACCAGGTCTAAACCAGCTCTAAACCAGGTCTAAACCAGGACTAAATCTAAACCAGCTCTAAACCAGGTCTAAACCAGCTCTAAACCAAGTCAAAACCAGGTCTAAACCAGGTATAAACCAGGTCTAAACCAGATCTAAACCAGGACTAAACCAGGTCTAAACCAGGTCTAAACCAGGTATAAACCAGGTCTAAACCAGCTCTAAACCAGGTCTAAACCAGATCTAAACCAGGTCTAAACCAGGACTAAATCTAAACCAGCTCTAAACCTGGACTAAACCAGGTCTAAACCAGGTCTAAACCAGGACTAAACCAGGTCTAAACCAGGACTAAACCAGGTCTAAACCAGGTCTGAACCAGGTATAAACCAGGTCTAAACCAGGTCTAAACTAGCTCTAAACCAGGTCTAAACCAGGTCTAAACCAGGTCTAAACCAGGACTAAATCTAAACCAGGTCTAAACCAGGTCTAAACCAGGACTAAACCAGGACTAAACCAGCTCTAAACCAGCTCTAAACCAAGTCTAAACCAGGTATAAACCAGGTCTAAACCAAGTCTAAACCAGGTCTAAACCAGCTCTAAACCAGGACTAAACCAGGTCTAAACCAGGTCTAAACCAGATCTAAACCAAGTCTAAACCAGGTCTAAACCAGGTCTAAACCAAGTCAAAACCAGGTCTAAACCAGATCTAAACCAGGTCTAAACCAGATCTAAACCAGGACTAAACCAAGTCAAAACCAGGTCTAAACCAGATCTAAACCAGGTCTAAACCAGATCTAAACCAGGTCTAAACCAGCTCTAAACCAGCTCTAAACCAAGTCAAAACCAGGTCTAAACCAGATCTAAACCAGGTCTAAACCAGGACTAAACCAGGTCTAAACCAGGTCTAAACCAGGTATAAACCAGGTCTAAACCAGCTCTAAACCAGGTCTAAACCAGGACTAAACCAGCTCTAAACCAGCTCTAAACCAGCTCTAAACCAGGTCTAAACCAAGTCTAAACCAGGTCTAAACCAGCTCTAAACCAGGACTAAACCAGGTCTAAACCAGGTCTAAACCAGGTCTAAACCAAGTCTAAACCAGGTCTAAACCAGCTCTAAACCAGCTCTAAACCAGCTCTAAACCAAGTCAAAACCAGGTCTAAACCAGATCTAAACCAGGACTAAACCAGGTCTAAACCAGGTCTAAACCAGCTCTAAACCAGGTCTAAACCAGATCTAAACCAGGTCTAAACCAGATCTAAACCAGGACTAAACCAGGTCTAAACCAGGTCCAAACCAGGACTAAATCTAAACCAGCTCCAAACCAGGTCTAAACCAGGACTAAACCAGGACTAAACCAGGTCTAAACCAGGTCTAAACCAGGTCTAAACCAGGACTAAACTAGGACTAAATCAGCTCCAAACCAGCTCTAAACCAGGTCTAAACCAGGTCTAAACCAGGTCTAAACCAGGACTAAATCTAAACCAGCTCCAAACCAGGTCTAAACCAGGACTAAACCAGGACTAAACCTGGACTAAACCAGGTCTAAACCAGGTCTAAACCAGGTCTAAACCAGGACTAAACCAGGACTAAACCAGCTCTAAACCAGGTCCAAACCAGCTCTAAACCAGCTCTAAACCAAGTCTAAACCAGGACTAAACCAGGACTAAATCTAAACCAGGTCTAAACCAGGACTAAACCAGGACTAAACCAGATCTAAACCAGGTCTGAACCAGGACTAAACCAGGACTAAACCAGCTCTAAACCAGGTCTAAACCAGCTCTAAACCAGCTCTAAACCAAGTCAAAACCAGGTCTAAACCAGGTATAAACCAGGTCTAAACCAGATCTAAACCAGGACTAAACCAGGTCTAAACCAGGTCTAAACCAGGTATAAACCAGGTCTAAACCAGCTCTAAACCAGGTCTAAACCAGATCTAAACCAGGTCTAAACCAGGACTAAATCTAAACCAGCTCTAAACCTGGACTAAACCAGGTCTAAACCAGGTCTAAACCAGGACTAAACCAGGTCTAAACCAGGACTAAACCAGGTCTAAACCAGGTCTGAACCAGGTATAAACCAGGTCTAAACCAGGTCTAAACTAGCTCTAAACCAGGTCTAAACCAGGTCTAAACCAGGTCTAAACCAGGACTAAATCTAAACCAGGTCTAAACCAGGTCTAAACCAGGACTAAACCAGGACTAAACCAGCTCTAAACCAGCTCTAAACCAAGTCTAAACCAGGTCTAAACCAGGTCTAAACCAGGACTAAATCTAAACCAGCTCTAAACCAGGTCTAAACCAGGACTAAACCAGGACTAAACCAGGTCTAAACCAGGTCTAAACCAGCTCTAAACCAGGTCTAAACCAGGACTAAATCTAAACCAGCTCTAAACCAGGTCTAAACCAGGACTAAACCAGGACTAAACCAGGTCCAAACCAGGTCTAAACCAGCTCTAAACCAGGTCTAAACCAGGTCCAAACCAGGACTAAACCAGGACTAAACCAGCTCTAAACCAGCTCTAAACCAGCTCTAAACCAGATCTAAACCAAGTCTAAACCAGGTCTAAACCAGCTCTAAACCAGGACTAAACCAGGTCTAAACCAGGTCTAAACCAGGTCTAAACCAAGTCTAAACCAGTTCTAAACCAGCTCTAAACCAGGACTAAACCAGGTCTAAACCAGGTCTAAACCAGGTCTAAACCAGATCTAAACCAGGTCTAAACCAGATCTAAACCAGGACTAAACCAAGTCAAAACCAGGTCTAAACCAGATCTAAACCAGGTCTAAACCAGCTCTAAACCAGCTCTAAACCAAGTCAAAACCAGGTCTAAACCAGATCTAAACCAGGTCTAAACCAGATCTAAACCAGGACTAAACCAGGTCTAAACCAGGTCTAAACCAGGTATAAACCAGGTCTAAACCAGCTCTAAACCAGGTCTAAACCAGGACTAAACCAGCTCTAAACCAGCTAAACCAGCTCTAAACCAGGTCTAAACCAAGTCTAAACCAGGTCTAAACCAGCTCTAAACCAGGTCTAAACCAGGACTAAACCAGCTCTAAACCAGCTCTAAACCAGCTCTAAACCAGCTCTAAACCAAGTCTAAACCAGGTCTAAACCAGGTCTAAACCAGCTCTAAACCAGGTCTAAACCAGGTCTAAACCAGGACTAAACCAGGTCTAAACCAGGACTAAACCAGGTCTAAACCAGGTCTAAACCAGTTCTAAATCAGGTCTAAACCAGATCTAAACCAGGTCTAAACCAGGACTCAACCAGGTCTAAACCAGCTCTAAACCAGGACTAAACCAGGACTAAACCAGCTCTAAACCAGGACTAAACCAGGACTAAACCTGCTCTAAACCAGGACTAAACCAGGTCTAAACCAGCTCTAAACCAAGTCTAAACCAGGTCTAAACCAGGTCTAAACCAGGTCTAAACCAGGACTAAACCAGGTCTAAACCAGGACTAAACCAGGACTAAACCAGGTCTAAACCTGCTCTAAACCAAGTCTAAACCAGGTCTAAACTAGGTCTAAACCAGGTCTAAACAAGGTCCAAACCAGGACTAAACCGGGTCTAAACCAGATCTAAACCAGGTCTAAACCAGGACTAAATCTAAACCAGCTCTAAACCAGGTCTAAACCAGGACTAAACCAGGACTAAACCAGGTCTAAACCAGGTCTAAACCAGGACTAAACCAGGACTAAATCTAAACCAGCTCTAAACCAGGTCTAAACCAGGTCAAAACCAGGTCTAAACCAGGACTAAAGCAGCACTAAACCAGGTCTAAACCAGGTCTAAACCAGGACTAAACCAGGACTAAACCAGGTCTAAACCACCTCTAAACCAGGTCTAAACCAGGTCTAAACCAGGACTAAATCTAAACCAGCTCTAAACCAGGTCTAAACCAGGACTAAACCAGGACTAAACCAGGTCTAAACCAGGTCTAAACCAGCTCTAAACCAGGTCTAAACCAGGACTAAATCTAAACCAGCTCTAAACCAGGTCTAAACCAGGACTAAACCAGGACTAAACCAGGTCCAAACCAGGTCTAAACCAGCTCTAAACCAGGTCTAAACCAGGTCCAAACCAGGACTAAACCAGGACTAAACCAGCTCTAAACCAGCTCTAAACCAGCTCTAAACCAGGACTAAACCAAGTCTAAACCAGGTCTAAACCAGCTCTAAACCAGGACTAAACCAGGTCCAAACCAGGTCTAAACCAGGTCTAAACCAGGTCTAAACTAGCTCTAAACCAGGTCTAAACCAGATCTAAACCAGGTCTAAACCAGGACTAAATCTAAACCAGCTCTAAACCAGGTCTAAACCAGGACTAAACCAGGACTAAACCAGGACTAAACCAGGTCCAAATCAGGTCTAAACCAGCTCTAAACCAGGTCTAAACCAGGTCTAAACCAGGACTAAACCAGGACTAAACCAGCTCTAAACCAGCTCTAAACCAAGTCTAAACTAGGTCTAAACCAGGTCTAAACCAGGTCTAAACTAGCTCTAAACCAGGTCTAAACCAGGTCTAAACCAGGACTAAACCAGGTCTAAACCAGGTCTAAACCAGGACTAAACCAGGACTAAACCAGGACTAAATCTAAACCAGGTCTAAACCAGGTCTAAACCAGGTCTAAACCAGGACTAAACCAGGTCTAAACCAGGTCTAAACCAGGACTAAACCAGGTCTAAACCAGGTCTAAACCAGGTCTAAACCAGGACTAAACCAGGACTAAACCAGCCCTAAACCAGCTCTAAACCAGCTCTAAACCAGCTCTAAACCAGGACTAAACCAGGACTAAACCAGCTCTAAACCAGCTCTAAACCAGCTCTAAACCAAGTCTAAACCAGGTCTAAACCAGGTCTAAACTAGCTCTAAACCAGGTCTAAACCAGGACTAAATCTAAACCAGGTCCAAACCAGGATTAAACCAGGTCTAAACCAGGTCTAAACCAGGACTAAATCTAAACCAGGTCTAAACCAGGTCTAAACCAGGTCTAAACCAGGACTAAACCAGGTCTAAACCAGGTCTAAACCAGGACTAAACCAGGTCTAAACCAGGTCTAAACCAGGACTAAACCAGGACTAAATCTAAACCAGGTCTAAACCAGGTCTAAACCAGGTCTAAACCAGGACTAAACCAGGTCTAAATCTAAACCAGGTCTAAACCAGGTCTAAACCAGGTCTAAACCAGGACTAAATCTAAACCAGGTCTAAACCAGGTCTAAACCAGGTCTAAACCAGGACTAAACCAGGTCTAAACCAGGTCTAAACCAGGACTAAACCAGGACTAAACCAGGTCTAAACCAGGTCTAAACCAGGACTAAACCAGGACTAAACCAGCCCTAAACCAGCTCTAAACCAGCTCTAAACCAGCTCTAAACCACGACTAAACCAGGACTAAACCAGGTCTAAACCAGCTCTAAACCAAGTCTAAACCAGGTCTAAACCAGGTCTAAACTAGCTCTAAACCAGGTCTAAACCAGGTCTAAACCAGGACTAAATCTAAACCAGGTCCAAACCAGGATTAAACCAGGTCTAAACCAGGTCTAAACCAGGACTAAATCTAAACCAGGTCTAAACCAGGTCTAAACCAGGTCTAAACCAGGTCTAAACCAGGACTAAACCAGGTCTAAACCAGGTCTAAACCAGGACTAAATCTAAACCAGCTCTAAACCAGGTCTAAACCAGGACTAAACCAGGACTAAACCAGGACTAAACCAGGACTAAACCAGGTCCAAATCAGGTCTAAACCAGCTCTAAACCAAGTCTAAACTAGGTCTAAACCAGGTCTAAACCAGGTCTAAACTAGCTCTAAACCAGGTCTAAACCAGGTCTAAACCAGGACTAAATCTAAACCAGGTCTAAACCAGGTCTAAACCAGGTCTAAACCAGGACTAAACCAGGTCTAAACCAGGTCTAAACCAGGACTAAACCAGGTCTAAACCAGGTCTAAACCAGGACTAAACCAGGACTA
Organism: Eucyclogobius newberryi; assembly: GCF_026437365.1. Taxonomy (NCBI): domain Eukaryota; kingdom Metazoa; phylum Chordata; class Actinopteri; order Gobiiformes; family Gobiidae; genus Eucyclogobius; species Eucyclogobius newberryi. The sequence continues at coordinate 34,075,829 of NW_027316500.1, read as the reverse complement.
AACCAGGACTAAACCAGGTCTAAACCAGGTCTAAACCAGGACTAAACCAGGTCTAAACCAGGACTAAACCAGGTCTAAACCAGGACTAAACCAGGACTAAACCAGCCCTAAACCAGCTCTAAACCAGCTCTAAACCAGCTCCAAACCGGGACTAAACCAGGACTAAACCAGCTCTAAACCAGCTCTAAACTAAGTCTAAACCAGGTCTAAACCAGGTCTAAACTAGCTCTAAACCAGGTCTAAACCAGGTCTAAACCAGGACTAAATCTAAACCAGGTCTAAACCAGGACTAAACCAGGTTTAAATCAGGTCTAAACCAGGTCTAAACCAGGACTAAATCTAAACCAGATCTAAACCAGGTCTAAACCAGAACTAAATCTAAACCAGCTCTAAACCAGGTCCAAACCAGGACTAAACCAGGACTAAACCAGGTCTAAACCAGGTCTAAACCAGTTCTAAACCAGGACTAAACCAGGACTAAACCAGCTCCAAACCAGCTCTAAACCAGGTCTAAACCAGGTCTAAACTAGCTCTAAACCAGGTCTAAACCAGGACTAAACCAGGACTAAACTGGGTCCAAACCAGGTCTAAACCAGGTCTAAACCAGGTCTAAACCAGGACTAAACCAGGTCTAAACCAGCTCTAAACCAAGTCCAAACCAGGTCTAAACCAGGTCTAAACCAGGTCTAAACCAGGACTAAACCAGGACTAAACCAGGTCTAAACCACCTCTAAACCAGGTCTAAACCAGGACTAAATCTAAACCAGCTCTAAACCAGGTCTAAACCAGGACTAAACCAGGACTAAACCAGGTCTAAACCAGGTCTAAACCAGCTCTAAACCAGGTCTAAACCAGGACTAAATCTAAACCAGCTCTAAACCAGGTCTAAACCAGGACTAAACCAGGACTAAACCAGGTCCAAACCAGGTCTAAACCAGCTCTAAACCAGGTCTAAACCAGGTCCAAACCAGGACTAAACCAGGACTAAACCAGCTCTAAACCAGCTCTAAACCAGCTCTAAACCAGGACTAAACCAAGTCTAAACCAGGTCTAAACCAGCTCTAAACCAGGACTAAACCAGGTCCAAACCAGGTCTAAACCAGGTCTAAACCAGATCTAAACCAGGTCTAAACCAGGACTAAACCAGGACTAAACCAGGACTAAACCAGGTCCAAATCAGGTCTAAACCAGCTCTAAACCAGGTCTAAACCAGGTCTAAACCAGGACTAAACCAGGACTAAACCAGCTCTAAACCAGCTCTAAACCAAGTCTAAACTAGGTCTAAACCAGGTCTAAACCAGGTCTAAACCAGGTCTAAACCAGGACTAAATCTAAACCAGGTCTAAACCAGGTCTAAACCAGGTCTAAACCAGGACTAAACCAGGTCTAAACCAGGTCTAAACCAGGACTAAACCAGGTCTAAACCAGGTCTAAACCAGGACTAAACCAGGACTAAACCAGGACTAAACCAGGTCTAAACCAGGTCTAAACCAGGACTAAACCAGGACTAAACCAGCCCTAAACCAGCTCTAAACCAGCTCTAAACCAGCTCTAAACCAGGACTAAACCAGGACTAAACCAGCTCTAAACCAGCTCTAAACCAAGTCTAAACTAGCTCTAAACCAGGTCTAAACCAGGACTAAATCTAAACCAGGTCCAAACCAGGATTAAACCAGGTCTAAACCAGGTCTAAACCAGGACTAAATCTAAACCAGGTCTAAACCAGGTCTAAACCAGGTCTAAACCAGGACTAAACCAGGTCTAAACCAGGTCTAAACCAGGACTAAACCAGGTCTAAACCAGGTCTAAACCAGGACTAAACCAGGACTAAATCTAAACCAGGTCTAAACCAGGTCTAAACCAGGTCTAAACCAGGACTAAACCAGGTCTAAATCTAAACCAGGTCTAAACCAGGGCTAAACCAGGTCTAAACCAGGACTAAATCTAAACCAGGTCTAAACCAGGTCTAAACCAGGTCTAAACCAGGACTAAACCAGGTCTAAACCAGGTCTAAACCAGGACTAAACCAGGACTAAACCAGGTCTAAACCAGGTCTAAACCAGGACTAAACCAGGACTAAACCAGCCCTAAACCAGCTCTAAACCAGCTCTAAACCAGGACTAAACCAGGTCTAAACCAGCTCTAAACCAAGTCTAAACCAGGTCTAAACCAGGTCTAAACTAGCTCTAAACCAGGTCTAAACCAGGTCTAAACCAGGACTAAATCTAAACCAGGTCTAAACCAGGTCTAAACCAGGTCTAAACCAGGTCTAAACCAGGACTAAACCAGGTCTAAACCAGGTCTAAACCAGGACTAAATCTAAACCAGCTCTAAACCAGGTCTAAACCAGGACTAAACCAGGACTAAACCAGGACTAAACCAGGACTAAACCAGGTCCAAATCAGGTCTAAACCAGCTCTAAACCAAGTCTAAACTAGGTCTAAACCAGGTCTAAACCAGGTCTAAACTAGCTCTAAACCAGGTCTAAACCAGGTCTAAACCAGGACTAAATCTAAACCAGGTCTAAACCAGGTCTAACCCAGGTCTAAACCAGGACTAAACCAGGTCTAAACCAGGTCTAAACCAGGACTAAACCAGGTCTAAACCAGGTCTAAACCAGGACTAAACCAGGACTAAACCAGGACTAAACCAGGTCTAAACCAGGTCTAAACCAGGACTAAACCAGGACTAAACCAGCCCTAAACCAGCTCTAAACCAGCTCTAAACCAGCTCTAAACCAGGACTAAACCAGGACTAAACCAGCTCTAAACCAGCTCTAAACCAAGTCTAAACCAGGTCTAAACCAGGTCTAAACTAGCTCTAAACCAGGTCTAAACCAGGTCTAAACCAGGACTAAATCTAAACCAGGTCTAAACCAGGACTAAACCAGGTTTAAATCAGGTCTAAACCAGGTCTAAACCAGGACTAAATCTAAACCAGATCTAAACCAGGTCTAAACCAGAACTAAATCTAAACCAGCTCTAAACCAGGTCCAAACCAGGACTAAACCAGGACTAAACCAGGTCTAAACCAGGTCTAAACCAGTTCTAAACCAGGACTAAACCAGGACTAAACCAGGTCTAAACCAGGTCTAAACCAGGACTAAACCAGGTCTAAACCAGGTCTAAACCAGGACTAAACCAGGACTAAACCAGGACTAAACCAGGTCTAAACCAGGTCTAAACCAGGACTAAACCAGGACTAAACCAGCCCTAAACCAGCTCTAAACCAGCTCTAAACCAGCTCTAAACCAGGACTAAACCAGGACTAAACCAGCTCTAAACCAGCTCTAAACCAAGTCTAAACTAGCTCTAAACCAGGTCTAAACCAGGACTAAATCTAAACCAGGTCCAAACCAGGATTAAACCAGGTCTAAACCAGGTCTAAACCAGGACTAAATCTAAACCAGGTCTAAACCAGGTCTAAACCAGGTCTAAACCAGGACTAAACCAGGTCTAAACCAGGTCTAAACCAGGACTAAACCAGGTCTAAACCAGGTCTAAACCAGGACTAAACCAGGACTAAATCTAAACCAGGTCTAAACCAGGTCTAAACCAGGTCTAAACCAGGACTAAACCAGGTCTAAATCTAAACCAGGTCTAAACCAGGGCTAAACCAGGTCTAAACCAGGACTAAATCTAAACCAGGTCTAAACCAGGTCTAAACCAGGTCTAAACCAGGACTAAACCAGGTCTAAACCAGGTCTAAACCAGGACTAAACCAGGACTAAACCAGGTCTAAACCAGGTCTAAACCAGGACTAAACCAGGACTAAACCAGCCCTAAACCAGCTCTAAACCAGCTCTAAACCAGGACTAAACCAGGTCTAAACCAGCTCTAAACCAAGTCTAAACCAGGTCTAAACCAGGTCTAAACTAGCTCTAAACCAGGTCTAAACCAGGTCTAAACCAGGACTAAATCTAAACCAGGTCTAAACCAGGTCTAAACCAGGTCTAAACCAGGTCTAAACCAGGACTAAACCAGGTCTAAACCAGGTCTAAACCAGGACTAAATCTAAACCAGCTCTAAACCAGGTCTAAACCAGGACTAAACCAGGACTAAACCAGGACTAAACCAGGACTAAACCAGGTCCAAATCAGGTCTAAACCAGCTCTAAACCAAGTCTAAACTAGGTCTAAACCAGGTCTAAACCAGGTCTAAACTAGCTCTAAACCAGGTCTAAACCAGGTCTAAACCAGGACTAAATCTAAACCAGGTCTAAACCAGGTCTAACCCAGGTCTAAACCAGGACTAAACCAGGTCTAAACCAGGTCTAAACCAGGACTAAACCAGGTCTAAACCAGGTCTAAACCAGGACTAAACCAGGACTAAACCAGGACTAAACCAGGTCTAAACCAGGTCTAAACCAGGACTAAACCAGGACTAAACCAGCCCTAAACCAGCTCTAAACCAGCTCTAAACCAGCTCTAAACCAGGACTAAACCAGGACTAAACCAGCTCTAAACCAGCTCTAAACCAAGTCTAAACCAGGTCTAAACCAGGTCTAAACTAGCTCTAAACCAGGTCTAAACCAGGTCTAAACCAGGACTAAATCTAAACCAGGTCTAAACCAGGACTAAACCAGGTTTAAATCAGGTCTAAACCAGGTCTAAACCAGGACTAAATCTAAACCAGATCTAAACCAGGTCTAAACCAGAACTAAATCTAAACCAGCTCTAAACCAGGTCCAAACCAGGACTAAACCAGGACTAAACCAGGTCTAAACCAGGTCTAAACCAGTTCTAAACCAGGACTAAACCAGGACTAAACCAGCTCCAAACCAGGTCTAAACCAGCTCTAAACCAGCTCTAAACCAGGTCTAAACCAGGTCTAAACTAGCTCTAAACCAGGTCTAAACCAGGACTAAACCAGGACTAAACTGGGTCCAAACCAGGTCTAAACCAGGTCTAAACCAGGTCTAAACCAGGACTAAACCAGGTCTAAACCAGCTCTAAACCAAGTCCAAACCAGGTCTAAACCAGGTCTAAACCAGGTCTAAACCAGGACTAAACCAGGACTAAACCAGCTCTAAACCAGCTCTAAACCAAGTCCAAACCAGGTCTAAACCAGGTCCAAACCAGGTCTAAACCAGGTCTAAACCAGGTCTAAACCAGGTCTAAACCAGCTCTAAACCAGCTCTAAACCAAGTCTAAACCAGGTCCAAACCAGGTCTAAACCAGGTCCAAACTAGCTCTAAACCAGGTCTAAACCAGATCTAAACCAGGTCTAAACCAGGACTAAACCAGGACTAAACCAGGTCTAAACCAGGTCTAAACCAGGACTAAACCAGGACTAAACCAGCTCTAAACCAGCTCTAAACCAGCTCTAAACCAGCTCTAAACCAAGTTTAAACCAGGTCTAAACCAGGACTAAACCAGGACTAAACCAGGTCTAAACCAGCTCTAAACCAGCTCTAAACCAGGACTAAATCTAAACCAGCTCTAAACCAGGACTAAACCAGGACTAAACCAGGTCTAAACCAGGTCTAAACCAGGTATAAACCAGGTCTAAACCAGGTCCAAACTAGCTCTAAACCAGGTCTAAACCAGATCTAAACCAGGTCTAAACCAGGACTAAATCTAAACCAGGTCTAAACCACGTCTAAACCAGGAATAAATCTAAACCAGGTCTAAAGCAGGTCTAAACCAGGTCTAAACCAGGACTAAACCAGGACTAAACCAGGTCTAAACCAGGTCTAAACCAGGTCTAAACCAGGTCTAAACTAGCTCTAAACCAGGTCTAAACCAGATCTAAACCAGGTCTAAACCAGGACTAAATCTAAACCAGCTCTAAACCAGGTCTAAACCAGGACTAAACCAGGACTAAACCAGGTCTAAACCAGGTCTAAACCAGGTCTAAACCAGGACTAAACCAGCTCTAAACCAGCTCTAAACCAGGTCTAAACCAGGTCTAAACCAGGTCTAAACCAGGTCTAAACCAGATCTAAACCAGGTCTAAACCAGGACTAAATCTAAACCAGCTCTAAACCAGGTCTAAACCAGGACTAAACCAGGACTAAACCAGGTCTAAACCAGGTCTAAACCAGGTCTAAACCAGGACTAAACCAGCTCTAAACCAGGTCTAAACCAGGTCTAAACCAGGTCTAAACCAGGACTAAACCAGGACTAAACCAGCTCTAAACCAGCTCAAAACCAGGTCTAAACCAGATCTAAACTAGCTCTAAACCAGGTCTAAACCAGATCTAAACCAGGTCTAAACCAGGACTAAATCTAAACCAGCTCTAAACCAGGTCTAAACCAGGACTAAACCAGGACTAAACCAGGACTAAACCAGGACTAAACCAGGTCTAAACCAGGTCTAAACCAGGTCCAAACCAGGTCTAAACCAGGACTAAATCTAAACCAGCTCTAAACCAGGTCTAAACCAGGTCTAAACCAGGTCTAAACCAGGTCTAAACCAGGTCTAAACCAGGACTAAACCAGGACTAAACCAGGACTAAACCAGGTCTAAACCAGGTCTAAACCAGGTCTAAACCAGGACTAAACCAGGACTAAACCAGGACTAAACCAGGACTAAACCAGCTCTAAACCAGCTCTAAACCAGCTCTAAACCAGGACTAAACCAGGACTAAACCAGCTCTAAACCAGGTCTAAACCACGTCTAAACCAGGACTAAATCTAAACCAGGTCTAAACCAGGACTAAACCAGGTCTAAATCAGGTCTAAACCAGGTCTAAACCAGGACTAAATCTAAACCAGATCTAAACCAGGTCTAAACCAGGACTAAATCTAAACCAGCTCCAAACCAGGTCTAAACCAGGACTAAACCAGGACTAAACCAGGTCTAAACCAGGTCTAAACCAGGTCTAAACCAGGACTAAACTAGGACTAAATCAGCTCCAAACCAGCTCTAAACCAGGTCTAAACCAGGTCTAAACCAGGTCTAAACCAGGACTAAATCTAAACCAGCTCCAAACCAGGTCTAAACCAGGACTAAACCAGGACAAAACCTGGACTAAACCAGGTCTAAACAAGGTCTAAACCAGGTCTAAACCAGGACTAAACCAGGACTAAACCAGCTCTAAACCAGCTCTAAACCAAGTCAAAACCAGGTCTAAACCAGATCTAAACCAGGTCTAAACCAGATCTAAACCAGGACTAAACCAGGTCTAAACCAGGTCTAAACCAGGTATAAACCAGGTCTAAACCAGCTCTAAACCAGGTCTAAACCAGATCTAAACCAGGTCTAAACCAGGACTAAATCTAAACCAGCTCTAAACCAAGTCAAAACCAGGTCTAAACCAGATCTAAACCAGGTCTAAACCAGATCTAAACCAGGTCTGAACCAGGACTAAACCAGGACTAAACCAGCTCTAAACCAGGTCTAAACCAGCTCTAAACCAGCTCTAAACCAAGTCAAAACCAGGTCTAAACCAGATCTAAACCAGGTCTAAACCAGATCTAAACCAGGACTAAACCAGGTCTAAACCAGGTCTAAACCAGGTATAAACCAGGTCTAAACCAGCTCTAAACCAGGTCTAAACCAGATCTAAACCAGGTCTAAACCAGGACTAAATCTAAACCAGCTCTAAACCAAGTCAAAACCAGGTCTAAACCAGATCTAAACCAGGTCTAAACCAGATCTAAACCAGGTCTAAACCAGATCTAAACCAGGTCTAAACCAGGACTAAATATAAACCAGCTCTAAACCTGGACTAAACCAGGTCTAAACCAGGTCTAAACCAGGACTAAACCAGGTCTAAACCAGCTCTAAACCAGGACTAAACCAGGTCTAAACCAGGTCTAAACCAGGTATAAACCAGGTCTAAACCAGGTCTAAACTAGCTCTAAACCAGGTCTAAACCAGGTCTAAACCAGGACTAAATCTAAACCAGGTCTAAACCAGGTCTAAACCAGGACTAAAAAAGGACTAAACCAGCTCTAAACCAGCTCTAAACCAAGTCTAAACCAGGTCTAAACCAGGTCTAAACCAGGACTAAATCTAAACCAGCTCTAAACCAGGTCTAAACCAGGACTAAACCAGGACTAAACCAGGTCTAAACCAGGTCTAAACCAGCTCTAAACCAGGTCTAAACCAGGACTAAATCTAAACCAGCTCTAAACCAGGACTAAACCTGGACTAAACCAGGTCTAAACCAGGTCTAAACCAGGTCTAAACCAGGACTAAACCAGGACTAAACCAGCTCTAAACCAGGTCCAAACCAGCTCTAAACCAGCTCTAAACCAAGTCTAAACCAGGTCTAAACCAGGACTAAATCTAAACCAGGTCTAAACCAGGACTAAACCAGGACTAAACCAGATCTAAACCAGGTCTAAACCAGATCTAAACCAGGTCTAAACCAGATCTAAACCAGGTCTAAACCAGGACTAAATATAAACCAGCTCTAAACCTGGACTAAACCAGGTCTAAACCAGGTCTAAACCAGGACTAAACCAGGACTAAACCAGGTCTAAACCAGCTCTAAACCAGGACTAAACCAGGTCTAAACCAGGTCTAAACCAGGTATAAACCAGGTCTAAACCAGGTCTAAACTAGCTCTAAACCAGGTCTAAACCAGGTCTAAACCAGGTCTAAACCAGGTCTAAACCAGGACTAAATCTAAACCAGGTCAAAACCAGGTCTAAACCAGGACTAAACCAGGACTAAACCAGCTCTAAACCAGCTCTAAACCAAGTCTAAACCAGGTCTAAACCAGGTCTAAACCAGGACTAAATCTAAACCAGCTCTAAACCAGGTCTAAACCAGGACTAAACCAGGACTAAACCAGGTCCAAACCAGGTCTAAACCAGCTCTAAACCAGGTCTAAACCAGGTCCAAACCAGGACTAAACCAGGACTAAACCAGCTCTAAACCAGCTCTAAACCAGGTCTAAACCAGCTCTAAACCAGGACTAAACCAGGTCTAAACCAGGTCTAAACCAGGTCTAAACCAAGTCTAAACCAGGTCTAAACCAGCTCTAAACCAGGACTAAACCAGGTCTAAACCAGGTCTAAACCAGATCTAAACCAGGTCTAAACCAGGACTAAACCAGGTCCAAACCAGGTCTAAACCAGGTATAAACCAGGTCTAAACCAAGTCTAAACCAGGTCTAAACCAGCTCTAAACCAGGACTAAACCAGGTCCAAACCAGGTCTAAACCAGGTCTAAAACAAGTCTAAACCAGGTCTAAACCAGGTCTAAACCAGGTCTAAACCAGCTCTAAACCAGCTCTAAACCAAGTCAAAACCAGGTCTAAACCAGATCTAAACCAGGTCTAAACCAGATATAAACCAGGACTAAACCAAGTCAAAACCAGGTCTAAACCAGATCTAAACCAGGTCTAAACCAGATCTAAACCAGGTCTAAACCAGATCTAAACCAGGACTAAACCAGGTCTAAACCAGGTCTAAACCAGGTCTAAACCAGGACTAAACCAGCTCTAAACCAGCTCTAAACCAGGACTAAACCAGGTCTAAACCAGGTCTAAACCAGGTCTAAACCAAGTCTAAACCAGGTCTAAACCAGGTCTAAACCAGCTCTAAACCAGCTCTAAACCAAGTCAAAACCAGGTCTAAACCAGATCTAAACCAGGACTAAACCAGGTCTAAACCAGGTCTAAACCAGGTATAAACCAGGTCTAAACCAGCTCTAAACCAGGTCTAAACCAGATCTAAACCAGGTCTAAACCAGATCTAAACCAGGACTAAACCAGGTCTAAACCAGGTCCAAACCAGGACTAAATCTAAACCAGCTCCAAACCAGGTCTAAACCAGGACTAAACCAGGACTAAACCAGGTCTAAACCAGGTCTAAACCAGGTCTAAACCAGGACTAAACTAGGACTAAATCAGCTCCAAACCAGGTCTAAACCAGCTCTAAACCAGGTCTAAACCAGGTCTAAACCAGGACTAAACTAGGACTAAATCAGCTCCAAACCAGCTCTAAACCAGGTCTAAACCAGCTCTAAACCAGGTCTAAACCAGGACTAAACCAGGTCTAAACCAGGTCCAAACCAGGACTAAATCTAAACCAGCTCCAAACCAGGTCTAAACCAGGACTAAACCAGGACTAAACCAGGTCTAAACCAGGTCTAAACCAGGTCTAAACCAGGACTAAACTAGGACTAAATCAGCTCCAAACCAGCTCTAAACCAGGTCTAAACCAGGTCCAAACCAGGTCTAAACCAGGACTAAATCTAAACCAGCTCCAAACCAGGTCTAAACCAGGACTAAACCAGGACTAAACCTGGACTAAACCAGGTCTAAACCAGGTCTAAACCAGGTCTAAACCAGGACTAAACCAGGACTAAACCAGCTCTAAACCAGGTCCAAACCAGCTCTAAACCAGCTCTAAACCAAGTCTAAACCAGGTCTAAACCAGGACTAAATCTAAACCAGGTCTAAACCAGGACTAAACCAGGACTAAACCAGGACTAAACCAGGACTAAACCAGATCTAAACCAGGTCTGAACCAGGACTAAACCAGGACTAAACCAGCTCTAAACCAGGTCTAAACCAGCTCTAAACCAGCTCTAAACCAAGTCAAAACCAGGTCTAAACCAGGTATAAACCAGGTCTAAACCAGATCTAAACCAGGACTAAACCAGGTCTAAACCAGGTCTAAACCAGGTATAAACCAGGTCTAAACCAGCTCTAAACCAGGTCTAAACCAGATCTAAACCAGGTCTAAACCAGGACTAAATCTAAACCAGGACTAAACCAGGACTAAACCAGGTCTAAACCAGGTATAAACCAGGTCTAAACCAGCTCTAAACCTGGTCTAAACCAGATCTAAACCAGGTCTAAACCAGGACTAAACCAGGACTAAACCAGCTCTAAACCAGCTCTAAACCAAGTCTAAACTAGCTCTAAACCAGGTCTAAACCAGGACTAAATCTAAACCAGGTCCAAACCAGGATTAAACCAGGTCTAAACCAGGTCTAAACCAGGACTAAATCTAAACCAGGTCTAAACCAGGTCTAAACCAGGTCTAAACCAGGACTAAACCAGGTCTAAACCAGGTCTAAACCAGGACTAAACCAGGTCTAAACCAGGTCTAAACCAGGACTAAACCAGGACTAAATCTAAACCAGGTCTAAACCAGGTCTAAACCAGGTCTAAACCAGGACTAAACCAGGTCTAAATCTAAACCAGGTCTAAACCAGGTCTAAACCAGGTCTAAACCAGGACTAAATCTAAACCAGGTCTAAACCAGGTCTAAACCAGGTCTAAACCAGGACTAAACCAGGTCTAAACCAGGTCTAAACCAGGACTAAACCAGGACTAAACCAGGTCTAAACCAGGTCTAAACCAGGACTAAACCAGGACTAAACCAGCCCTAAACCAGCTCTAAACCAGCTCTAAACCAGGACTAAACCAGGTCTAAACCAGCTCTAAACCAAGTCTAAACCAGGTCTAAACCAGGTCTAAACTAGCTCTAAACCAGGTCTAAACCAGGTCTAAACCAGGACTAAATCTAAACCAGGTCTAAACCAGGTCTAAACCAGGTCTAAACCAGGTCTAAACCAGGACTAAACCAGGTCTAAACCAGGTCTAAACCAGGACTAAATCTAAACCAGCTCTAAACCAGGTCTAAACCAGGACTAAACCAGGACTAAACCAGGACTAAACCAGGACTAAACCAGGACTAAACCAGGTCCAAATCAGGTCTAAACCAGCTCTAAACCAAGTCTAAACTAGGTCTAAACCAGGTCTAAACCAGGTCTAAACTAGCTCTAAACCAGGTCTAAACCAGGTCTAAACCAGGACTAAATCTAAACCAGGTCTAAACCAGGTCTAACCCAGGTCTAAACCAGGACTAAACCAGGTCTAAACCAGGTCTAAACCAGGACTAAACCAGGTCTAAACCAGGTCTAAACCAGGACTAAACCAGGACTAAACCAGGACTAAACCAGGTCTAAACCAGGTCTAAACCATGACTAAACCAGGACTAAACCAGCCCTAAACCAGCTCTAAACCAGCTCTAAACCAGCTCTAAACCAGGACTAAACCAGGACTAAACCAGCTCTAAACCAGCTCTAAACCAAGTCTAAACCAGGACTAAACCAGGACTAAACCAGCTCTAAACCAGCTCTAAACCAAGTCTAAACTAGCTCTAAACCAGGTCTAAACCAGGTCTAAACCAGGACTAAATCTAAACCAGGTCTAAACCAGGACTAAACCAGGTTTAAATCAGGTCTAAACCAGGTCTAAACCAGGACTAAATCTAAACCAGATCTAAACCAGGTCTAAACCAGAACTAAATCTAAACCAGCTCTAAACCAGGTCCAAACCAGGACTAAACCAGGACTAAACCAGGTCTAAACCAGGTCTAAACCAGTTCTAAACCAGGACTAAACCAGGACTAAACCAGCTCCAAACCAGGTCTAAACCAGCTCTAAACCAGCTCTAAACCAGGTCTAAACCAGGTCTAAACTAGCTCTAAACCAGGTCTAAACCAGGACTAAACCAGGACTAAACTGGGTCCAAACCAGGTCTAAAACCAGGTCTAAACCAGGTCTAAACCAGGACTAAACCAGGTCTAAACCAGCTCTAAACCAAGTCCAAACCAGGTCTAAACCAGGTCCAAACCAGGTCTAAACCAGGTCTAAACCAGGTCTAAACCAGGTCTAAACCAGCTCTAAACCAGCTCTAAACCAAGTCTAAACCAGGTCCAAACCAGGTCTAAACCAGGTCTAAACCAGGACTAAATCTAAACCAGGTCTAAACCAGGACTAAACCAGGACTAAACCAGGTCTAAACCAGGTCTAAACCAGGACTAAACCAGGACTAAACCAGCTCTAAACCAGGTCTAAACCAGCTCTAAACCAGCTCTAAACCAAGTTTAAACCAGGTCTAAACCAGGACTAAACCAGGACTAAACCAGGTCTAAACCAGCTCTAAACCAGCTCTAAACCAGGACTAAATCTAAACCAGCTCTAAACCAGGACTAAACCAGGACTAAACCAGGTCTAAACCAGGTCTAAACCAGGTATAAACCAGGTCTAAACCAGGTCCAAACTAGCTCTAAACCAGGTCTAAACCAGATCTAAACCAGGTCTAAACCAGGACTAAATCTAAACCAGGTCTAAACCACGTCTAAACCAGGACTAAATCTAAACCAGGTCTAAACCAGGTCTAAACCAGGTCTAAACCAGGACTAAACCAGGACTAAACCAGGTCTAAACCAGGTCTAAACCAGGTCTAAACCAGGTCTAAACTAGCTCTAAACCAGGTCTAAACCAGATCTAAACCAGGTCTAAACCAGGACTAAATCTAAACCAGCTCTAAACCAGGTCTAAACCAGGACTAAACCAGGACTAAACCAGGTCTAAACCAGGTCTAAACCAGGTCTAAACCAGGACTAAACCAGCTCTAAACCAGCTCTAAACCAGGTCTAAACCAGGTCTAAACCAGGTCTAAACCAGGACTAAACCAGGTCTAAACCAGGTCTAAACCAGGTCTAAACCAGGTCTAAACCAGATCTAAACCAGGTCTAAACCAGGACTAAATCTAAACCAGCTCTAAACCAGGTCTAAACCAGGACTAAACCAGGACTAAACCAGGTCTAAACCAGGTCTAAACCAGGTCTAAACCAGGACTAAACCAGCTCTAAACCAGGTCTAAACCAGGTCTAAACCAGGTCTAAACCAGGACTAAACCAGGACTAAACCAGCTCTAAACCAGCTCAAAACCAGGTCTAAACCAGATCTAAACTAGCTCTAAACCAGGTCTAAACCAGATCTAAACCAGGTCTAAACCAGGACTAAATCTAAACCAGCTCTAAACCAGGTCTAAACCAGGACTAAACCAGGACTAAACCAGGACTAAACCAGGACTAAACCAGGTCTAAACCAGGTCTAAACCAGGTCCAAACCAGGTCTAAACCAGGACTAAATCTAAACCAGCTCTAAACCAGGTCTAAACCAGGACTAAACCAGGACTAAACCAGGTCTAAACCAGGTCTAAACCAGGTCTAAACCAGGACTAAACCAGGACTAAACCAGGACTAAACCAGGTCTAAACCAGGTCTAAACCAGGTCTAAACCAGGACTAAACCAGGACTAAACCAGGACTAAACCAGGACTAAACCAGCTCTAAACCAGCTCTAAACCAGCTCTAAACCAGGACTAAACCAGGACTAAACCAGCTCTAAACCACGTCTAAACCACGTCTAAACCAGGACTAAATCTAAACCAGGTCTAAACCAGGACTAAACCAGGTCTAAATCAGGTCTAAACCAGGTCTAAACCAGGACTAAATCTAAACCAGATCTAAACCAGGTCTAAACCAGGACTAAATCTAAACCAGCTCCAAACCAGGTCTAAACCAGGACTAAACCAGGACTAAACCAGGTCTAAACCAGGTCTAAACCAGGTCTAAACCAGGACTAAACTAGGACTAAATCAGCTCCAAACCAGCTCTAAACCAGGTCTAAACCAGGTCTAAACCAGGTCTAAACCAGGACTAAATCTAAACCAGCTCCAAACCAGGTCCAAACCAGGACTAAACCAGGACAAAACCTGGACTAAACCAGGTCTAAACCAGGTCTAAACCAGGTCTAAACCAGGACTAAACCAGGACTAAACCAGCTCTAAACCAGGTCCAAACCAGCTCTAAACCAGCTCTAAACCAAGTCAAAACCAGGTCTAAACCAGATCTAAACCAGGTCTAAACCAGATCTAAACCAGGTCTGAACCAGGACTAAACCAGGACTAAACCAGCTCTAAACCAGGTCTAAACCAGCTCTAAACCAGCTCTAAACCAAGTCAAAACCAGGTCTAAACCAGATCTAAACCAGGTCTAAACCAGATCTAAACCAGGACTAAACCAGGTCTAAACCAGGTCTAAACCAGGTATAAACCAGGTCTAAACCAGCTCTAAACCAGGTCTAAACCAGATCTAAACCAGGTCTAAACCAGGACTAAATCTAAACCAGCTCTAAACCAAGTCAAAACCAGGTCTAAACCAGATCTAAACCAGGTCTAAACCAGATCTAAACCAGGTCTAAACCAGATCTAAACCAGGTCTAAACCAGGACTAAATATAAACCAGCTCTAAACCTGGACTAAACCAGGTCTAAACCAGGTCTAAACCAGGACTAAACCAGGTCTAAACCAGCTCTAAACCAGGACTAAACCAGGTCTAAACCAGGTCTAAACCAGGTATAAACCAGGTCTAAACCAGGTCTAAACTAGCTCTAAACCAGGTCTAAACCAGGTCTAAACCAGGTCTAAACCAGGACTAAATCTAAACCAGGTCTAAACCAGGTCTAAACCAGGACTAAACGAGGACTAAACCAGCTCTAAACCAGCTCTAAACCAAGTCTAAACCAGGTCTAAACCAGGTCTAAACCAGGTATAAACCAGGTCTAAACCAGGACTAAACCAGGTCTAAACCAGGTCTAAACCAGGTCTAAACCAGCTCTAAACCAGGTCTAAACCAGGACTAAATCTAAACCAGCTCTAAACCAGGACTAAACCTGGACTAAACCAGGTCTAAACCAGGTCTAAACCAGGTCTAAACCAGGACTAAACCAGGACTAAACCAGCTCTAAACCAGGTCCAAACCAGGACTAAACCAGGACTAAACCAGGTCTAAACCAGGTCTAAACCAGCTCTAAACCAGGTCTAAACCAGGACTAAATCTAAACCAGCTCTAAACCAGGACTAAACCTGGACTAAACCAGGTCTAAACCAGGTCTAAACCAGGTCTAAACCAGGACTAAACCAGGACTAAACCAGCTCTAAACCAGGTCCAAACCAGCTCTAAACCAGCTCTAAACCAAGTCTAAACCAGGTCTAAACCAGGACTAAATCTAAACCAGGTCTAAACCAGGACTAAACCAGGACTAAACCAGATCTAAACCAGGTCTGAACCAGGACTAAACCAGGACTAAACCAGCTCTAAACCAGGTCTAAACCAGCTCTAAACCAGCTCTAAACCAAGTCAAAACCAGGTCTAAACCAGATCTAAACCAGGTCTAAACCAGATCTAAACCAGGTCTAAACCAGATCTAAACCAGGTCTAAACCAGGACTAAATATAAACCAGCTCTAAACCTGGACTAAACCAGGTCTAAACCAGGTCTAAACCAGGACTAAACCAGGACTAAACCAGGTCTAAACCAGCTCTAAACCAGGACTAAACCAGGTCTAAACCAGGTCTAAACCAGGTATAAACCAGGTCTAAACCAGGTCTAAACTAGCTCTAAACCAGGTCTAAACCAGGTCTAAACCAGGTCTAAACCAGGACTAAATCTAAACCAGGTCAAAACCAGGTCTAAACCAGGACTAAACCAGGACTAAACCAGCTCTAAACCAGCTCTAAACCAAGTCTAAACCAGGTCTAAACCAGGTCTAAACCAGGACTAAATCTAAACCAGCTCTAAACCAGGTCTAAACCAGGACTAAACCAGGACTAAACCAGGTCCAAACCAGGTCTAAACCAGCTCTAAACCAGGTCTAAACCAGGTCCAAACCAGGACTAAACCAGGACTAAACCAGCTCTAAACCAGCTCTAAACCAGGTCTAAACCAGCTCTAAACCAGGACTAAACCAGGTCTAAACCAGGTCTAAACCAGGTCTAAACCAAGTCTAAACCAGGTCTAAACCAGCTCTAAACCAGGACTAAACCAGGTCTAAACCAGGTCTAAACCAGGTCTAAACCAGATCTAAACCAGGTCTAAACCAGGACTAAACCAGGTCCAAACCAGGTCTAAACCAGGTATAAACCAGGTCTAAACCAAGTCTAAACCAGGTCTAAACCAGCTCTAAACCAGGACTAAACCAGGTCCAAACCAGGTCTAAACCAGGTCTAAACCAAGTCTAAACCAGGTCTAAACCAGGTCTAAACCAGGTCTAAACCAGCTCTAAACCAGCTCTAAACCAAGTCAAAACCAGGTCTAAACCAGATCTAAACCAGGTCTAAACCAGATATAAACCAGGACTAAACCAAGTCAAAACCAGGTCTAAACCAGATCTAAACCAGGTCTAAACCAGATCTAAACCAGGTCTAAACCAGATCTAAACCAGGACTAAACCAGGTCTAAACCAGGTCTAAACCAGGTCTAAACCAGGACTAAACCAGCTCTAAACCAGCTCTAAACCAGGACTAAACCAGGTCTAAACCAGGTCTAAACCAGGTCTAAACCAAGTCTAAACCAGGTCTAAACCAGGTCTAAACCAGCTCTAAACCAGCTCTAAACCAAGTCAAAACCAGGTCTAAACCAGATCTAAACCAGGACTAAACCAGGTCTAAACCAGGTCTAAACCAGGTATAAACCAGGTCTAAACCAGCTCTAAACCAGGTCTAAACCAGATCTAAACCAGGTCTAAACCAGATCTAAACCAGGACTAAACCAGGTCTAAACCAGGTCCAAACCAGGTCTAAACCAGGACTAAACTAGGACTAAATCAGCTCCAAACCAGCTCTAAACCAGGTCTAAACCAGGTCTAAACCAGGTCTAAACCAGGACTAAATCTAAACCAGCTCCAAACCAGGTCTAAACCAGGACTAAACCAGGACTAAACCTGGACTAAACCAGGTCTAAACCAGGTCTAAACCAGGTCTAAACCAGGACTAAACCAGGACTAAACCAGCTCTAAACCAGGTCCAAACCAGCTCTAAACCAGCTCTAAACCAAGTCTAAACCAGGTCTAAACCAGGACTAAATCTAAACCAGGTCTAAACCAGGACTAAACCAGGACTAAACCAGATCTAAACCAGGTCTGAACCAGGACTAAACCAGGACTAAACCAGCTCTAAACCAGGTCTAAACCAGCTCTAAACCAGCTCTAAACCAAGTCAAAACCAGGTCTAAACCAGGTATAAACCAGGTCTAAACCAGATCTAAACCAGGACTAAACCAGGTCTAAACCAGGTCTAAACCAGGTATAAACCAGGTCTAAACCAGCTCTAAACCAGGTCTAAACCAGATCTAAACCAGGTCTAAACCAGGACTAAATCTAAACCAGGACTAAACCAGGACTAAACCAGGTCTAAACCAGGTATAAACCAGGTCTAAACCAGCTCTAAACCTGGTCTAAACCAGATCTAAACCAGGTCTAAACCAGGACTAAATATAAACCAGCTCTAAACCTGGACTAAACCAGGTCTAAACCAGGTCTAAACCAGGTCTAAACCAGGACTAAACCAGGTCTAAACCAGGTCTAAACCAGGACTAAACCAGGTCTAAACCAGGTCTAAACCAGGACTAAACCAGGACTAATCCAGGACTAAACCAGGTCTAAACCAGGTCTAAACCAGGACTAAATCTAAACCAGGTCCAAACCAGGATTAAACCAGGTCTAAACCAGGTCTAAACCAGGACTAAATCTAAACCAGGTCTAAACCAGGTCTAAACCAGGTCTAAACCAGGACTAAACCAGGTCTAAACCAGGTCTAAACCAGGACTAAACCAGGTCTAAACCAGGTCTAAACCAGGACTAAACCAGGACTAAATCTAAACCAGGTCTAAACCAGGTCTAAACCAGGTCTAAACCAGGACTAAACCAGGTCTAAATCTAAACCAGGTCTAAACCAGGTCTAAACCAGGTCTAAACCAGGACTAAATCTAAACCAGGTCCAAACCAGGTCAAAACCTGGTCTAAACCAGGACTAAACCAGGTCTAAACCAGGTCTAAACCAGGACTAAACCAGGACTAAACCAGGTCTAAACCAGGTCTAAACCAGGACTAAACCAGGACTAAACCAGGACTAAACCAGCTCTAAACCAGGACTAAACCAGCTCTAAACCAGCTCTAAACCAAGTCTAAACCAGGTCTAAACCAGGTCTAAACTAGCTCTAAACCAGGTCTAAACCAGGTCTAAACCAGGACTAAATCTAAACCAGGTCCAAACCAGGATTAAACCAGGTCTAAACCAGGTCTAAACCAGGACTAAATCTAAACCAGGTCTAAACCAGGTCTAAACCAGGTCTAAACCAGGTCTAAACCAGGACTAAACCAGGACTAAACCAGGACTAAACCAGGACTAAACCAGGTCCAAATCAGGTCTAAACCAGCTCTAAACCAAGTCTAAACTAGGTCTAAACCAGGTCTAAACCAGGTCTAAACTAGCTCTAAACCAGGTCTAAACCAGGTCTAAACCAGGACTAAATCTAAACCAGGTCTAAACCAGGTCTAAACCAGGTCTAAACCAGGACTAAACCAGGTCTAAACCAGGACTAAACCAGGACTAAACCAGGACTAAACCAGGTCTAAACCAGGTCTAAACCAGGACTAAACCAGGACTAAACCAGCCCTAAACCAGGACTAAACCAGGTCTAAACCAGGTCTAAACCAGGACTAAACCAGGACTAAACCAGCTCTAAACCAGGACTAAACCAGGACTAAACCAGCTCTAAACCAGCTCTAAACCAAGTCTAAACCAGGTCTAAACCAGGTCTAAACTAGCTCTAAACCAGGTCTAAACCAGGTCTAAACCAGGACTAAATCCAAACCAGGTCTAAACCAGGACTAAACCAGGTTTAAATCAGGTCTAAACCAGGTCTAAACCAGGACTAAATCTAAACCAGATCTAAACCAGGTCTAAACCAGAACTAAATCTAAACCAGCTCTAAACCAGGTCCAAACCAGGACTAAACCAGGACTAAACCAGGTCTAAACCAGGTCTAAACCAGTTCTAAACCAGGTCTAAACCAGCTCTAAACCAGCTCTAAACCAGGTCTAAACCAGGTCTAAACTAGCTCTAAACCAGGTCTAAACCAGGACTAAACCAGGACTAAACTGGGTCCAAACCAGGTCTAAACCAGGTCTAAACCAGGTCTAAACCAGGACTAAACCAGGTCTAAACCAGCTCTAAACCAAGTCCAAACCAGGTCTAAACCAGGTCTAAACCAGGTCTAAACCAGGACTAAACCAGGACTAAACCAGCTCTAAACCAGCTCTAAACCAAGTCCAAACCAGGTCTAAACCAGGTCCAAACCAGGTCTAAACCAGGTCTAAACCAGGTCTAAACCAGGTCTAAACCAGCTCTAAACCAGCTCTAAACCAAGTCTAAACCAGGTCCAAACCAGGTCTAAACCAGGTCTAAACTAGCTTTATACCAGGTCTAAACCAGGTCTAAACCAGGACTAAATCTAAACCAGGTCTAAACCAGGACTAAACCAGGACTAAACCAGGTCTAAACCAGGTCTAAACCAGGACTAAACCAGGACTAAACCAGCTCTAAACCAGGTCTAAACCAGCTCTAAACCAGCTCTAAACCAAGTTTAAACCAGGTCTAAACCAGGACTAAACCAGGACTAAACCAGGTCTAAACCAGCTCTAAACCAGCTCTAAACCAGGACTAAATCTAAACCAGCTCTAAACCAGGACTAAACCAGGACTAAACCAGGTCTAAACCAGGTCTAAACCAGGTATAAACCAGGTCTAAACCAGGTCCAAACTAGCTCTAAACCAGGTCTAAACCAGATCTAAACCAGGTCTAAACCAGGACTAAATCTAAACCAGGTCTAAACCACGTCTAAACCAGGACTAAATCTAAACCAGGTCTAAACCAGGTCTAAACCAGGTCTAAACCAGGACTAAACCAGGACTAAACCAGGTCTAAACCAGGTCTAAACCAGGTCTAAACCAGGTCTAAACTAGCTCTAAACCAGGTCTAAACCAGATCTAAACCAGGTCTAAACCAGGACTAAATCTAAACCAGCTCTAAACCAGGTCTAAACCAGGACTAAACCAGGACTAAACCAGGTCTAAACCAGGTCTAAACCAGGTCTAAACCAGGACTAAACCAGCTCTAAACCAGCTCTAAACTAGGTCTAAACCAGGTCTAAACCAGGTCTAAACCAGGACTAAACCAGGTCTAAACCAGGTCTAAACCAGGTCTAAACCAGGTCTAAACCAGATCTAAACCAGGTCTAAACCAGGACTAAATCTAAACCAGCTCTAAACCAGGTCTAAACCAGGACTAAACCAGGACTAAACCAGGTCTAAACCAGGTCTAAACCAGGTCTAAACCAGGACTAAACCAGCTCTAAACCAGCTCTAAACCAGGTCTAAACCAGGTCTAAACCAGGACTAAACCAGCTCTAAACCAGCTCTAAACCAGGTCTAAACCAGGTCTAAACCAGGTCTAAACCAGGACTAAACCAGGACTAAACCAGCTCTAAACCAGCTCAAAACCAGGTCTAAACCAGATCTAAACCAGGTCAAAACCAGGACTAAATCTAAACCAGCTCTAAACCAGGTCTAAACCAGGACTAAACCAGGACTAAACCAGGACTAAACCAGGACTAAACCAGGTCTAAACCAGGTCTAAACCAGGTCCAAACCAGGTCTAAACCAGGACTAAATCTAAACCAGCTCTAAACCAGGTCTAAACCAGGACTAAACCAGGACTAAACCAGGTCTAAACCAGGTCTAAACCAGGTCTAAACCAGGACTAAACCAGGACTAAACCAGGACTAAACCAGGTCCAAACCAGGTCTAAACCAGGTCTAAACCAGGACTAAACCAGGACTAAACCAGGACTAAACCAGGACTAAACCAGCTCTAAACCAGCTCTAAACCAGCTCTAAACCAGGACTAAACCAGCTCTAAACCAGCTCTAAACCAGCTCTAAACCAGCTCTAAACCAGCTCTAAACCACGTCTAAACCACGTCTAAACCAGGACTAAATCTAAACCAGGTCTAAACCAGGTCTAAACCAGGACTAAATCTAAACCAGGTCCAAACCAGGTCTAAACCAGGACTAAACCAGGTCTAAATCAGGTCTAAACCAGGTCTAAACCAGGACTAAATCTAAACCAGATCTAAACCAGGTCTAAACCAGGACTAAATCTAAACCAGCTCCAAACCAGGTCTAAACCAGGACTAAACCAGGACTAAACCAGGTCTAAACCAGGTCTAAACCAGGTCTAAACCAGGACTAAACTAGGACTAAATCAGCTCCAAACCAGCTCTAAACCAGGTCTAAACCAGGACTAAATCTAAACCAGCTCCAAACCAGGTCTAAACCAGGACTAAACCAGGACTAAACCTGGACTAAACCAGGTCTAAACCAGGTCTAAACCAGGTCTAAACCAGGACTAAACCAGGACTAAACCAGCTCTAAACCAGGTCCAAACCAGCTCTAAACCAGCTCTAAACCAAGTCTAAACCAGGTCTAAACCAGGACTAAATCTAAACCAGGTCTAAACCAGGACTAAACCAGGACTAAACCAGATCTAAACCAGGTCTGAACCAGGACTAAACCAGGACTAAACCAGCTCTAAACCAGGTCTAAACCAGCTCTAAACCAGGTCTAAACCAGATCTAAACCAGGACTAAACCAGGTCTAAACCAGGTCTAAACCAGGTCTAAACCAGGTCTAAACCAGGTATAAACCAGGTCTAAACCAGCTTTATACCAGGTCTAAACCAGGTCTAAACCAGGACTAAATCTAAACCAGGTCTAAACCAAGTCAAAACCAGGTCTAAACCAGATCTAAACCAGGTCTAAACCAGATCTAAACCAGGTCTAAACCAGATCTAAACCAGGTCTAAACCAGGACTAAATATAAACCAGCTCTAAACCTGGACTAAACCAGGTCTAAACCAGGTCTAAACCAGGACTAAACCAGGACTAAACCAGGTCTAAACCAGCTCTAAACCAGGACTAAACCAGGTCTAAACCAGGTCTGAACCAGGTATAAACCAGGTCTAAACCAGGTCTAAACTAGCTCTAAACCAGGTCTAAACCAGGTCTAAACCAGGATTAAACCAGGACTAAACCAGCTCTAAACCAGCTCTAAACCAAGTCTAAACCAGGTCTAAACCAGGTCTAAACCAGGACTAAATCTAAACCAGCTCTAAACCAGGTCTAAACCAGGACTAAACCAGGACTAAACCAGGTCTAAACCAGGTCTAAACCAGCTCTAAACCAGGTCTAAACCAGGACTAAATCTAAACCAGCTCTAAACCAGGACTAAACCTGGACTAAACCAGGTCTAAACCAGGTCTAAACCAGGTCTAAACCAGGACTAAACCAGGACTAAACCAGCTCTAAACCAGGTCCAAACCAGCTCTAAACCAGCTCTAAACCAAGTCTAAACCAGGTCTAAACCAGGACTAAATCTAAACCAGGTCTAAACCAGGACTAAACCAGGACTAAACCAGATCTAAACCAGGTCTGAACCAGGACTAAACCAGGACTAAACCAGCTCTAAACCAGGTCTAAACCAGCTCTAAACCAGCTCTAAACCAAGTCAAAACCAGGTCTAAACCAGGTATAAACCAGGTCTAAACCAGCTCTAAACCAGGTCTAAACCAGATCTAAACCAGGTCTAAACCAGGACTAAATCTAAACCAGCTCTAAACCAGGTCTAAACCAGATCTAAACCAGGTCTAAACCAGATCTAAACCAGGTCTAAACCAGGACTAAATATAAACCAGCTCTAAACCTGGACTAAACCAGGTCTAAACCAGGTCTAAACCAGGACTAAACCAGGACTAAACCAGGTCTAAACCAGCTCTAAACCAGGACTAAACCAGGTCTAAACCAGGTCTAAACCAGGTATAAACCAGGTCTAAACCAGGTCTAAACTAGCTCTAAACCAGGTCTAAACCAGGTCTAAACCAGGTCTAAACCAGGACTAAATCTAAACCAGGTCTAAACCAGGTCTAAACCAGGACTAACCCAGGACTAAACCAGCTCTAAACCAGCTCTAAACCAAGTCTAAACCAGGTCTAAACCAGGTCTAAACCAGGACTAAATCTAAACCAGCTCTAAACCAGGTCTAAACCAGGTCCAAACCAGGACTAAACCAGGACTAAACCAGCTCTAAACCAGCTCTAAACCAGCTCTAAACCAGGTCTAAACCAAGTCTAAACCAGGTCTAAACCAGCTCTAAACCAGGACTAAACCAGGTCTAAACCAGGTCTAAACCAGGTCTAAACCAAGTCTAAACCAGGTCTAAACCAGCTCTAAACCAGGACTAAACCAGGTCTAAACCAGGTCTAAACCAGGTCTAAACCAGATCTAAACCAGGTCTAAACCAGATCTAAACCAGCTCTAAACCAGGACTAAACCAGGTCTAAACCAGGACTAAACCAGGTCTAAACCAGGTCTAAACCAGATCTAAACCAGGTCTAAACCAGATCTAAACCAGGACTAAACCAGGTCTAAACCAGGTCTAAACCAGGTATAAACCAGGTCTAAACCAAGTCTAAACCAGCTCTAAACCAGCTCTAAACCAGGACTAAACCAGATCTAAACCAGGTCTAAACCAGATCTAAACCAGGACTAAACCAGGTCTAAACCAGGACTAAACCAGCTCTAAACCAGCTCTAAACCAGCTCTAAACCAGGTCTAAACCAAGTCTAAACCAGGTCTAAACCAGCTCTAAACCAGGACTAAACCAGGTCTAAACCAGGTCTAAACCAGGTCTAAACCAAGTCTAAACCAGGTCTAAACCAGGTCTAAACCAGCTCTAAACCAGCTCTAAACCAAGTCAAAACCAGGTCTAAACCAGATCTAAACCAGGACTAAACCAGCTCTAAACCAGCTCTAAACCAGGTCTAAACCAGGACTAAATCTAAACCAGCTCTAAACCAGGTCTAAACCAGGTCCAAACCAGGACTAAACCAGGACTAAACCAGCTCTAAACCAGCTCTAAACCAGCTCTAAACCAGGTCTAAACCAAGTCTAAACCAGGTCTAAACCAGCTCTAAACCAGGACTAAACCAGGTCTAAACCAGGTCTAAACCAGGTCTAAACCAAGTCTAAACCAGGTCTAAACCAGCTCTAAACCAGGACTAAACCAGGTCTAAACCAGGTCTAAACCAGGTCTAAACCAGATCTAAACCAGGTCTAAACCAGATCTAAACCAGGACTAAACCAGGTCTAAACCAGGTCTAAACCAGGTATAAACCAGGTCTAAACCAAGTCTAAACCAGCTCTAAACCAGCTCTAAACCAGGACTAAACCAGATCTAAACCAGGTCTAAACCAGATCTAAACCAGGACTAAACCAGGTCTAAACCAGGACTAAACCAGCTCTAAACCAGCTCTAAACCAGCTCTAAACCAGGTCTAAACCAAGTCTAAACCAGGTCTAAACCAGCTCTAAACCAGGACTAAACCAGGTCTAAACCAGGTCTAAACCAGGTCTAAACCAAGTCTAAACCAGGTCTAAACCAGGTCTAAACCAGCTCTAAACCAGCTCTAAACCAAGTCAAAACCAGGTCTAAACCAGATCTAAACCAGGACTAAACCAGGTCTAAACCAGGTCTAAACCAGGTATAAACCAGGTCTAAACCAGGACTAAACCAGGTCTAAACCAGGTCTAAACCAGGTATAAACCAGGTCTAAACCAAGTCTAAACCAGCTCTAAACCAGCTCTAAACCAGGTCTAAACCAGATCTAAACCAGGTCTAAACCAGATCTAAACCAGGACTAAACCAGGTCTAAACCAGGACTAAACCAGCTCTAAACCAGCTCTAAACCAGCTCTAAACCAGGTCTAAACCAAGTCTAAACCAGGTCTAAACCAGCTCTAAACCAGGACTAAACCAGGTCTAAACCAGGTCTAAACCAGGTCTAAACCAAGTCTAAACCAGGTCTAAACCAGGTCTAAACCAGCTCTAAACCAGCTCTAAACCAAGTCAAAACCAGGTCTAAACCAGATCTAAACCAGGACTAAACCAGGTCTAAACCAGGTCTAAACCAGGTATAAACCAGGTCTAAACCAGCTCTAAACCAGGTCTAAACCAGATCTAAACCAGGTCTAAACCAGATCTAAACCAGGACTAAACCAGGTCTAAACCAGGTCCAAAACAGGACTAAATCTAAACCAGCTCCAAACCAGGTCTAAACCAGGACTAAACCAGGACTAAACCTGGACTAAACCAGGTCTAAACCAGGTCTAAACCAGGTCAAAACCAGGACTAAACCAGGTCTAAACCAGGTCTAAACCAGCTCTAAACCAGGTCTAAACCAGGACTAAATCTAAACCAGCTCTAAACCAGGACAAAACCTGGACTAAACCAGGTCTAAACCAGGTCTAAACCAGGACTAAATCTAAACCAGGTCTAAACCAGGTCTAAACCAGGACTAAATCTAAACCAGCTCTAAACCAGCTCTAAACCAAGTCTAAACCAGGTCTAAACCAGGACTAAATCTAAACCAGCTCTAAACCAGGTCTAAACCAGGACTAAACCAGGACTAAACCAGGTCTAAACCAGGTCTAAACCAGCTCTAAACCAGGTCTAAACCAGGACTAAATCTAAACCAGCTCTAAACCAGGACTAAACCTGGACTAAACCAGGTCTAAACCAGGTCTAAACCAGGTCTAAACCAGGACTAAACCAGGACTAAACCAGCTCTAAACCAGGTCCAAACCAGCTCTAAACCAGCTCTAAACCAAGTCTAAACCAGGTCTAAACCAGGACTAAATCTAAACCAGGTCTAAACCAGGACTAAACCAGGACTAAACCAGATCTAAACCAGGTCTGAACCAGGACTAAACCAGGACTAAACCAGCTCTAAACCAGGTCTAAACCAGCTCTAAACCAGCTCTAAACCAAGTCAAACCCAGGTCTAAACCAGATCTAAACCAGGACTAAACCAGGTCTAAACCAGGTCTAAACCAGATCTAAACCAGGTCTAAACCAGGACTAAATCTAAACCAGCTCTAAACCAAGTCAAAACTAGGTCTAAACCAGATCTAAACCAGGTCTAAACCAGATCTAAACCAGGTCTAAACCAGATCTAAACCAGGTCTAAACCAGGACTAAATATAAACCAGCTCTAAACCTGGACTAAACCAGGTCTAAACCAGGTCTAAACCAGGACTAAACCAGGACTAAACCAGGTCTAAACCAGCTCTAAACCAGGACTAAACCAGGTCTAAACCAGGTCTAAACCAGGTATAAACCAGGTCTAAACCAGGTCTAAACTAGCTCTAAACCAGGTCTAAACCAGGTCTAAACCAGGTCTAAACCAGGACTAAATCTAAACCAGGTCAAAACCAGGTCTAAACCAGGACTAAACCAGGACTAAACCAGCTCTAAACCAGCTCTAAACCAAGTCTAAACCAGGTCTAAACCAGGTCTAAACCAGGACTAAATCTAAACCAGCTCTAAACCAGGTCTAAACCAGGACTAAACCAGGACTAAACCAGGTCCAAATCAGGTCTAAACCAGCTCTAAACCAGGTCTAAACCAGGTCCAAACCAGGACTAAACCAGGACTAAACCAGCTCTAAACCAGCTCTAAACCAGCTCTAAACCAGGTCTAAACCAAGTCTAAACCAGGTCTAAACCAGCTCTAAACCAGGACTAAACCAGGTCTAAACCAAGTCTAAACCAGGTCTAAACCAGGTCTAAACCAGCTCTAAACCAGGTCTAAACCAGGTCTAAACCAGGTCTAAACCAGATCTAAACCAGGTCTAAACCAGATCTAAACCAGGACTAAACCAGGTCTAAACCAGGTCTAAACCAGGTATAAACCAGGACTAAACCAGGTCCAAACCAGGTCTAAACCAGGTCTAAACCAAGTCTAAACCAGGTCTAAACCAGGTCTAAACCAGGTCTAAACCAGCTCTAAACCAGCTCTAAACCAAGTCAAAACCAGGTCTAAACCAGATCTAAACCAGGTCTAAACCAGATCTAAACCAGGTCTAAACCAGATCTAAACCAGGACTAAACCAGGTCTAAACCAGGTCTAAACCAGGTCTAAACCAGGACTAAACCAGCTCTAAACCAGCTCTAAACCAGGACTAAACCAGGTCTAAACCAGGTCTAAACCAGGTCTAAACCAAGTCTAAACCAGGTCTAAACCAGGTCTAAACCAGCTCTAAACCAGCTCTAAACCAAGTCAAAACCAGGTCTAAACCAGATCTAAACCAGGACTAAACCAGGTCTAAACCAGGTCTAAACCAGGTATAAACCAGGTCTAAACCAGCTCTAAACCAGGTCTAAACCAGATCTAAACCAGGTCTAAACCAGATCTAAACCAGGACTAAACCAGGTCTAAACCAGGTCCAAACCAGGACTAAATCT
Organism: Eucyclogobius newberryi; assembly: GCF_026437365.1. Lineage (NCBI taxonomy): Eukaryota > Metazoa > Chordata > Actinopteri > Gobiiformes > Gobiidae > Eucyclogobius > Eucyclogobius newberryi. Next base: position 34,047,870 of record NW_027316500.1, on the reverse strand, counting down.
AAACCAGCTCCAAACCAGGTCTAAACCAGCTCTAAACCAGGTCTAAACCAGATCTAAACCAGGACTAAACCAGGTCTAAACCAGGTCTAAACCAGGTCTAAACCAGGTCTAAACCAGGTATAAACCAGGTCTAAACCAGCTCTAAACCAGGTCTAAACCAGATCTAAACCAGGTCTAAACCAGGACTAAATCTAAACCAGCTCTAAACCAAGTCAAAACCAGGTCTAAACCAGATCTAAACCAGGTCTAAACCAGATCTAAACCAGGTCTAAACCAGATCTAAACCAGGTCTAAACCAGGACTAAATATAAACCAGCTCTAAACCTGGACTAAACCAGGTCTAAACCAGGTCTAAACCAGGACTAAACCAGGACTAAACCAGGTCTAAACCAGCTCTAAACCAGGACTAAACCAGGTCTAAACCAGGTCTGAACCAGGTATAAACCAGGTCTAAACCAGGTCTAAACTAGCTCTAAACCAGGTCTAAACCAGGTCTAAACCAGGATTAAACCAGGACTAAACCAGCTCTAAACCAGCTCTAAACCAAGTCTAAACCAGGTCTAAACCAGGTCTAAACCAGGACTAAATCTAAACCAGCTCTAAACCAGGTCTAAACCAGGACTAAACCAGGACTAAACCAGGTCTAAACCAGGTCTAAACCAGCTCTAAACCAGGTCTAAACCAGGACTAAATCTAAACCAGCTCTAAACCAGGACTAAACCTGGACTAAACCAGGTCTAAACCAGGTCTAAACCAGGTCTAAACCAGGACTAAACCAGGACTAAACCAGCTCTAAACCAGGTCCAAACCAGCTCTAAACCAGCTCTAAACCAAGTCTAAACCAGGTCTAAACCAGGACTAAATCTAAACCAGGTCTAAACCAGGACTAAACCAGGACTAAACCAGATCTAAACCAGGTCTGAACCAGGACTAAACCAGGACTAAACCAGCTCTAAACCAGGTCTAAACCAGCTCTAAACCAGCTCTAAACCAAGTCAAAACCAGGTCTAAACCAGGTATAAACCAGGTCTAAACCAGCTCTAAACCAGGTCTAAACCAGATCTAAACCAGGTCTAAACCAGGACTAAATCTAAACCAGCTCTAAACCAAGTCAAAACCAGGTCTAAACCAGATCTAAACCAGGTCTAAACCAGATCTAAACCAGGTCTAAACCAGATCTAAACCAGGTCTAAACCAGGACTAAATATAAACCAGCTCTAAACCTGGACTAAACCAGGTCTAAACCAGGTCTAAACCAGGACTAAACCAGGACTAAACCAGGTCTAAACCAGCTCTAAACCAGGACTAAACCAGGTCTAAACCAGGTCTAAACCAGGTATAAACCAGGTCTAAACCAGGTCTAAACTAGCTCTAAACCAGGTCTAAACCAGGTCTAAACCAGGTCTAAACCAGGACTAAATCTAAACCAGGTCTAAACCAGGTCTAAACCAGGACTAACCCAGGACTAAACCAGCTCTAAACCAGCTCTAAACCAAGTCTAAACCAGGTCTAAACCAGGTCTAAACCAGGACTAAATCTAAACCAGCTCTAAACCAGGTCTAAACCAGGTCCAAACCAGGACTAAACCAGGACTAAACCAGCTCTAAACCAGCTCTAAACCAGCTCTAAACCAGGTCTAAACCAAGTCTAAACCAGGTCTAAACCAGCTCTAAACCAGGACTAAACCAGGTCTAAACCAGGTCTAAACCAGGTCTAAACCAAGTCTAAACCAGGTCTAAACCAGCTCTAAACCAGGACTAAACCAGGTCTAAACCAGGTCTAAACCAGGTCTAAACCAGATCTAAACCAGGTCTAAACCAGATCTAAACCAGCTCTAAACCAGGACTAAACCAGGTCTAAACCAGGACTAAACCAGGACTAAACCAGGTCTAAACCAGGTCTAAACCAGCTCTAAACCAGGTCTAAACCAGGACTAAATCTAAACCAGCTCTAAACCAGGTCTAAACCAGGTCCAAACCAGGACTAAACCAGGACTAAACCAGCTCTAAACCAGCTCTAAACCAGCTCTAAACCAGGTCTAAACCAAGTCTAAACCAGGTCTAAACCAGCTCTAAACCAGGACTAAACCAGGTCTAAACCAGGTCTAAACCAGGTCTAAACCAAGTCTAAACCAGGTCTAAACCAGCTCTAAACCAGGACTAAACCAGGTCTAAACCAGGTCTAAACCAGGTCTAAACCAGATCTAAACCAGGTCTAAACCAGATCTAAACCAGGACTAAACCAGGTCTAAACCAGGTCTAAACCAGGTATAAACCAGGTCTAAACCAAGTCTAAACCAGCTCTAAACCAGCTCTAAACCAGGACTAAACCAGATCTAAACCAGGTCTAAACCAGATCTAAACCAGGACTAAACCAGGTCTAAACCAGGTCTAAACCAGGTCTAAACCAGGACTAAACCAGCTCTAAACCAGCTCTAAACCAGCTCTAAACCAGGTCTAAACCAAGTCTAAACCAGGTCTAAACCAGCTCTAAACCAGGACTAAACCAGGTCTAAACCAGGTCTAAACCAGGTCTAAACCAAGTCTAAACCAGGTCTAAACCAGGTCTAAACCAGGTCTAAACCAGGTCTAAACCAGCTCTAAACCAGCTCTAAACCAAGTCAAAACCAGGTCTAAACCAGATCTAAACCAGGACTAAACCAGGTCTAAACCAGGTCTAAACCAGGTATAAACCAGGTCTAAACCAGCTCTAAACCAGGTCTAAACCAGATCTAAACCAGGTCTAAACCAGATCTAAACCAGGACTAAACCAGGTCTAAACCAGGTCCAAACCAGGACTAAATCTAAACCAGCTCCAAACCAGGTCTAAACCAGGACTAAACCAGGACTAAACCTGGACTAAACCAGGTCTAAACCAGGTCTAAACCAGGTCAAAACCAGGACTAAACCAGGTCTAAACCAGGTCTAAACCAGCTCTAAACCAGGTCTAAACCAGGACTAAATCTAAACCAGCTCTAAACCAGGACAAAACCTGGACTAAACCAGGTCTAAACCAGGTCTAAACCAGGACTAAATCTAAACCAGGTCTAAACCAGGTCTAAACCAGGACTAAACGAGGACTAAACCAGCTCTAAACCAGCTCTAAACCAAGTCTAAACCAGGTCTAAACCAGGTCTAAACCAGGACTAAATCTAAACCAGCTCTAAACCAGGTCTAAACCAGGACTAAACCAGGACTAAACCAGGTCTAAACCAGGTCTAAACCAGCTCTAAACCAGGTCTAAACCAGGACTAAATCTAAACCAGCTCTAAACCAGGACTAAACCTGGACTAAACCAGGTCTAAACCAGGTCTAAACCAGGTCTAAACCAGGACTAAACCAGGACTAAACCAGCTCTAAACCAGGTCCAACCCAGCTCTAAACCAGCTCTAAACCAAGTCTAAACCAGGTCTAAACCAGGACTAAATCTAAACCAGGTCTAAACCAGGACTAAACCAGGACTAAACCAGATCTAAACCAGGTCTGAACCAGGACTAAACCAGGACTAAACCAGCTCTAAACCAGGTCTAAACCAGCTCTAAACCAGCTCTAAACCAAGTCAAACCCAGGTCTAAACCAGATCTAAACCAGGACTAAACCAGGTCTAAACCAGGTCTAAACCAGATCTAAACCAGGTCTAAACCAGGACTAAATCTAAACCAGCTCTAAACCAAGTCAAAACTAGGTCTAAACCAGATCTAAACCAGGTCTAAACCAGATCTAAACCAGGTCTAAACCAGATCTAAACCAGGTCTAAACCAGGACTAAATATAAACCAGCTCTAAACCTGGACTAAACCAGGTCTAAACCAGGTCTAAACCAGGACTAAACCAGGACTAAACCAGGTCTAAACCAGCTCTAAACCAGGACTAAACCAGGTCTAAACCAGGTCTAAACCAGGTATAAACCAGGTCTAAACCAGGTCTAAACTAGCTCTAAACCAGGTCTAAACCAGGTCTAAACCAGGTCTAAACCAGGACTAAATCTAAACCAGGTCAAAACCAGGTCTAAACCAGGACTAAACCAGGACTAAACCAGCTCTAAACCAGCTCTAAACCAAGTCTAAACCAGGTCTAAACCAGGTCTAAACCAGGACTAAATCTAAACCAGCTCTAAACCAGGTCTAAACCAGGACTAAACCAGGACTAAACCAGGTCCAAATCAGGTCTAAACCAGCTCTAAACCAGGTCTAAACCAGGTCCAAACCAGGACTAAACCAGGACTAAACCAGCTCTAAACCAGCTCTAAACCAGCTCTAAACCAGGTCTAAACCAAGTCTAAACCAGGTCTAAACCAGCTCTAAACCAGGACTAAACCAGGTCTAAACCAAGTCTAAACCAGGTCTAAACCAGGTCTAAACCAGCTCTAAACCAGGTCTAAACCAGGTCTAAACCAGGTCTAAACCAGATCTAAACCAGGTCTAAACCAGATCTAAACCAGGACTAAACCAGGTCTAAACCAGGTCTAAACCAGGTATAAACCAGGACTAAACCAGGTCCAAACCAGGTCTAAACCAGGTCTAAACCAAGTCTAAACCAGGTCTAAACCAGGTCTAAACCAGGTCTAAACCAGCTCTAAACCAGCTCTAAACCAAGTCAAAACCAGGTCTAAACCAGATCTAAACCAGGTCTAAACCAGATCTAAACCAGGTCTAAACCAGATCTAAACCAGGACTAAACCAGGTCTAAACCAGGTCTAAACCAGGTCTAAACCAGGACTAAACCAGCTCTAAACCAGCTCTAAACCAGGACTAAACCAGGTCTAAACCAGGTCTAAACCAGGTCTAAACCAAGTCTAAACCAGGTCTAAACCAGGTCTAAACCAGCTCTAAACCAGCTCTAAACCAAGTCAAAACCAGGTCTAAACCAGATCTAAACCAGGACTAAACCAGGTCTAAACCAGGTCTAAACCAGGTATAAACCAGGTCTAAACCAGCTCTAAACCAGGTCTAAACCAGATCTAAACCAGGTCTAAACCAGATCTAAACCAGGACTAAACCAGGTCTAAACCAGGTCCAAACCAGGACTAAATCTAAACCAGCTCCAAACCAGGTCTAAACCAGGACTAAACCAGGACTAAACCTGGACTAAACCAGGTCTAAACCAGGTCTAAACCAGGTCTAAACCAGGACTAAACCAGGACTAAACCAGCTCTAAACCAGGTCCAAACCAGCTCTAAACCAGCTCTAAACCAAGTCTAAACCAGGTCTAAACCAGGACTAAATCTAAACCAGGTCTAAACCAGGACTAAACCAGGACTAAACCAGATCTAAACCAGGTCTGAACCAGGACTAAACCAGGACTAAACCAGCTCTAAACCAGGTCTAAACCAGCTCTAAACCAGCTCTAAACCAAGTCAAAACCAGGTCTAAACCAGGTATAAACCAGGTCTAAACCAGATCTAAACCAGGACTAAACCAGGTCTAAACCAGGTCTAAACCAGGTATAAACCAGGTCTAAACCAGCTCTAAACCAGGTCTAAACCAGATCTAAACCAGGTCTAAACCAGGACTAAATCTAAACCAGGACTAAACCAGGACTAAACCAGGTCTAAACCAGGTATAAACCAGGTCTAAACCAGCTCTAAACCAGGTCTAAACCAGATCTAAACCAGGTCTAAACCAGGACTAAATATAAACCAGCTCTAAACCTGGACTAAACCAGGTCTAAACCAGGTCTAAACCAGGTCTAAACCAGGACTAAACCAGGTCTAAACCAGGTCTAAACCAGGACTAAACCAGGTCTAAACCAGGTCTAAACCAGGACTAAACCAGGACTAAACCAGGACTAAACCAGGTCTAAACCAGGTATAAACCAGGTCTAAACCAGCTCTAAACCAGGTCTAAACCAGATCTAAACCAGGTCTAAACCAGGACTAAATATAAACCAGCTCTAAACCTGGACTAAACCAGGTCTAAACCAGGTCTAAACCAGGTCTAAACCAGGACTAAACCAGGTCTAAACCAGGTCCAAACCAGGATTAAACCAGGTCTAAACCAGGTCTAAACCAGGACTAAATCTAAACCAGGTCTAAACCAGGTCTAAACCAGGTCTAAACCAGGACTAAACCAGGTCTAAACCAGGTCTAAACCAGGACTAAACCAGGTCTAAACCAGGTCTAAACCAGGACTAAACCAGGACTAAATCTAAACCAGGTCTAAACCAGGTCTAAACCAGGACTAAACCAGGTCTAAATCTAAACCAGGTCTAAACCAGGTCTAAACCAGGTCTAAACCAGGACTAAATCTAAACCAGGTCCAAACCAGGTCAAAACCAGGTCTAAACCAGGACTAAACCAGGTCTAAACCAGGTCTAAACCAGGACTAAACCAGGACTAAACCAGGTCTAAACCAGGTCTAAACCAGGACTAAACCAGGACTAAACCAGGACTAAACCAGCTCTAAACCAGCTCTAAACCAAGTCTAAACCAGGTCTAAACCAGGTCTAAACTAGCTCTAAACCAGGTCTAAACCAGGACTAAACCAGGACTAAACCAGCTCTAAACCAGCTCTAAACCAAGTCTAAACCAGGTCTAAACCAGGTCTAAACTAGCTCTAAACCAGGTCTAAACCAGGTCTAAACCAGGACTAAATCTAAACCAGGTCCAAACCAGGATTAAACCAGGTCTAAACCAGGTCTAAACCAGGACTAAATCTAAACCAGGTCTAAACCAGGTCTAAACCAGGTCTAAACCAGGTCTAAACCAGGACTAAACCAGGACTAAACCAGGACTAAACCAGGAATAAACCAGGTCCAAATCAGGTCTAAACCAGCTCTAAACCAAGTCTAAACTAGGTCTAAACCAGGTCTAAACCAGGTCTAAACTAGCTCTAAACCAGGTCTAAACCAGGTCTAAACCAGGACTAAATCTAAACCAGCTCTAAACCAGCTCTAAACCAAGTCTAAACCAGGTCTAAACCAGGTCTAAACTAGCTCTAAACCAGGTCTAAACCAGGTCTAAACCAGGACTAAATCCAAACCAGGTCTAAACCAGGACTAAATCTAAACCAGATCTAAACCAGGTCTAAACCAGAACTAAATCTAAACCAGCTCTAAACCAGGTCCAAACCAGGACTAAACCAGGACTAAACCAGGTCTAAACCAGGTCTAAACCAGTTCTAAACCAGGACTAAACCAGGACTAAACCAGCTCCAAACCAGGTCCAAACCAGCTCTAAACCAGCTCTAAACCAGGTCTAAACCAGGACTAAACCAGGACTAAACTGGGTCCAAACCAGGTCTAAACCAGGTCTAAACCAGGTCTAAACTAGCTCTAAACCAGGTCTAAACCAGGACTAAACCAGGACTAAACTGGGTCCAAACCAGGTCTAAACCAGGTCTAAACCAGGTCTAAACCAGGACTAAACCAGGTCTAAACCAGCTCTAAACCAAGTCCAAACCAGGTCTAAACCAGGTCTAAACCAGGTCTAAACCAGGACTAAACCAGGACTAAACCAGCTCTAAACCAGCTCTAAACCAAGTCCAAACCAGGTCTAAACCAGGTCTAAACCAGGTCTAAACCAGGTCTAAACCAGGTCTAAACTAGCTCTAAACCAGGTCTAAACCAGGACTAAACCAGGACTAAACTGGGTCCAAACCAGGTCTAAACCAGGTCTAAACCAGGTCTAAACCAGGACTAAACCAGGTCTAAACCAGCTCTAAACCAAGTCCAAACCAGGTCTAAACCAGGTCTAAACCAGGTCTAAACCAGGACTAAACCAGGACTAAACCAGCTCTAAACCAGCTCTAAACCAAGTCCAAACCAGGTCTAAACCAGGTCCAAACCAGGTCTAAACCAGGTCTAAACCAGGTCTAAACCAGGTCTAAACCAGCTCTAAACCAGCTCTAAACCAAGTCTAAACCAGGTCCAAACCAGGTCTAAACCAGGTCTAAACCAGGACTAAATCTAAACCAGGTCTAAACCAGGACTAAACCAGGACTAAACCAGGTCTAAACCAGGTCTAAACCAGGACTAAACCAGGACTAAACCAGCTCTAAACCAGCTCTAAACCAGGACTAAATCTAAACCAGCTCTAAACCAGGACTAAACCAGGACTAAACCAGGTCTAAACCAGGTCTAAACCAGGTATAAACCAGGTCTAAACCAGGTCCAAACTAGCTCTAAACCAGGTCTAAACCAGATCTAAACCAGGTCTAAACCAGGACTAAATCTAAACCAGGTCTAAACCACGTCTAAACCAGGACTAAATCTAAACCAGGTCTAAACCAGGTCTAAACCAGGTCTAAACCAGGACTAAACCAGGACTAAACCAGGTCTAAACCAGGTCTAAACTAGCTCTAAACCAGGTCTAAACCAGATCTAAACCAGGTCTAAACCAGGACTAAATCTAAACCAGCTCTAAACCAGGTCTAAACCAGGACTAAACCAGGACTAAACCAGGTCTAAACCAGGTCTAAACCAGGTCTAAACCAGGACTAAACCAGCTCTAAACCAGCTCTAAACCAGGTCTAAACCAGGTCTAAACCAGGTCTAAACCAGGACTAAACCTGGTCTAAACCAGGTCTAAACCAGGTCTAAACCAGGTCTAAACCAGATCTAAACCAGGTCTAAACCAGGACTAAATCTAAACCAGCTCTAAACCAGGTCTAAACCAGGACTAAACCAGGACTAAACCAGGTCTAAACCAGGTCTAAACCAGGTCTAAACCAGGACTAAACCAGCTCTAAACCAGCTCTAAACCAGGTCTAAACCAGGTCTAAACCAGGACTAAACCAGCTCTAAACCAGCTCTAAACCAGGTCTAAACCAGGTCTAAACCAGGACTAAACCAGGACTAAACCAGCTCTAAACCAGCTCAAAACCAGGTCTAAACCAGATCTAAACTAGCTCTAAACCAGGTCTAAACCAGATCTAAACCAGGTCAAAACCAGGACTAAACCAGGACTAAACCAGGACTAAACCAGGACTAAACCAGGTCTAAACCAGGTCTAAACCAGGTCCAAACCAGGTCTAAACCAGGACTAAATCTAAACCAGCTCTAAACCAGGTCTAAACCAGGACTAAACCAGGACTAAACCAGGTCTAAACCAGGTCTAAACCAGGTCTAAACCAGGACTAAACCAGGACTAAACCAGGACTAAACCAGGTCTAAACCAGGTCTAAACCAGGTCTAAACCAGGACTAAACCAGGACTAAACCAGGACTAAACCAGGACTAAACCAGCTCTAAACCAGCTCTAAACCAGCTCTAAACCAGGACTAAACCAGCTCTAAACCAGCTCTAAACCAGCTCTAAACCAGCTCTAAACCAGGTCTAAACCACGTCTAAACCAGGACTAAATCTAAACCAGGTCTAAACCAGGTCTAAACCAGGACTAAATCTAAACCAGGTCCAAACCAGGTCTAAACCAGGACTAAACCAGGTCTAAATCAGGTCTAAACCAGGTCTAAACCAGGACTAAACCAGGTCTAAACCAGGACTAAATCTAAACCAGCTCCAAACCAGGTCTAAACCAGGACTAAACCAGGACTAAACCAGGTCTAAACCAGGTCTAAACCAGGTCTAAACCAGGACTAAACTAGGACTAAATCAGCTCCAAACCAGCTCTAAACCAGGTCTAAACCAGGACTAAATCTAAACCAGCTCCAAACCAGGTCTAAACCAGGACTAAACCAGGACTAAACCTGGACTAAACCAGGTCTAAACCAGGTCTAAACCAGGTCTAAACCAGGACTAAACCAGGACTAAACCAGCTCTAAACCAGGTCCAAACCAGCTCTAAACCAGCTCTAAACCAAGTCTAAACCAGGTCTAAACCAGGACTAAATCTAAACCAGGTCTAAACCAGGACTAAACCAGGACTAAACCAGATCTAAACCAGGTCTGAACCAGGACTAAACCAGGACTAAACCAGCTCTAAACCAGGTCTAAACCAGCTCTAAACCAGGTCTAAACCAAGTCAAAACCAGGTCTAAACCAGATCTAAACCAGGTCTAAACCAGATCTAAACCAGGACTAAACCAGGTCTAAACCAGGTCTAAACCAGGTATAAACCAGGTCTAAACCAGCTCTAAACCAGGTCTAAACCAGATCTAAACCAGGTCTAAACCAGGACTAAATCTAAACCAGCTCTAAACCAAGTCAAAACCAGGTCTAAACCAGATCTAAACCAGGTCTAAACCAGATCTAAACCAGGTCTAAACCAGATCTAAACCAGGTCTAAACCAGGACTAAATATAAACCAGCTCTAAACCTGGACTAAACCAGGTCTAAACCAGGTCTAAACCAGGACTAAACCAGGACTAAACCAGGTCTAAACCAGCTCTAAACCAGGTCTAAACCAGGTCTAAACTAGCTCTAAACCAGGTCTAAACCAGGTCTAAACCAGGAATAAACCAGGACTAAACCAGGTCTAAACCAGCTCTAAACCAGGTCTAAACCAGGACTAAATCTAAACCAGCTCTAAACCAGGACTAAACCTGGACTAAACCAGGTCTAAACCAGGTCTAAACCAGGTCTAAACCAGGACTAAACCAGGACTAAACCAGCTCTAAACCAGGTCCAAACCAGCTCTAAACCAGCTCTAAACCAAGTCTAAACCAGGTCTAAACCAGGACTAAATCTAAACCAGGTCTAAACCAGGACTAAACCAGGACTAAACCAGATCTAAACCAGGTCTGAACCAGGACTAAACCAGGACTAAACCAGCTCTAAACCAGGTCTAAACCAGCTCTAAACCAGCTCTAAACCAAGTCAAAACCAGGTCTAAACCAGGTATAAACCAGGTCTAAACCAGCTCTAAACCAGGTCTAAACCAGATCTAAACCAGGTCTAAACCAGGACTAAATCTAAACCAGCTCTAAACCAAGTCAAAACCAGGTCTAAACCAGATCTAAACCAGGTCTAAACCAGATCTAAACCAGGTCTAAACCAGATCTAAACCAGGTCTAAACCAGGACTAAATATAAACCAGCTCTAAACCAAGTCAAAACCAGGTCTAAACCAGATCTAAACCAGGTCTAAACCAGATCTAAACCAGGACTAAACCAGGTCTAAACCAGGTCTAAACCAGGACTAAACCAGGACTAAACCAGGTCTAAACCAGCTCTAAACCAGGACTAAACCAGGTCTAAACCAGGTCTAAACCAGGTATAAACCAGGTCTAAACCAGGTCTAAACTAGCTCTAAACCAGGTCTAAACCAGGTCTAAACCAGGTCTAAACCAGGACTAAATCTAAACCAGGTCTAAACCAGGTCTAAACCAGGACTAAACCAGGACTAAACCAGCTCTAAACCAGCTCTAAACCAAGTCTAAACCAGGTCTAAACCAGGTCTAAACCAGGACTAAATCTAAACCAGCTCTAAACCAGGTCTAAACCAGGACTAAACCAGGACTAAACCAGGTCTAAACCAGGTCTAAACCAGCTCTAAACCAGGTCTAAACCAGGACTAAATCTAAACCAGCTCTAAACCAGGTCTAAACCAGGACTAAACCAGGACTAAACCAGGTCCAAACCAGGTCTAAACCAGCTCTAAACCAGGTCTAAACCAGGTCCAAACCAGGACTAAACCAGGACTAAACCAGCTCTAAACCAGCTCTAAACCAGCTCTAAACCAGGTCTAAACCAAGTCTAAACCAGGTCTAAACCAGCTCTAAACCAGGACTAAACCAGGTCTAAACCAGGTCTAAACCAGGTCTAAACCAAGTCTAAACCAGGTCTAAACCAGCTCTAAACCAGGACTAAACCAGGTCTAAACCAGGTCTAAACCAGGTCTAAACCAGATCTAAACCAGGTCTAAACCAGATCTAAACCAGGACTAAACCAGGTCTAAACCAGCTCTAAACCAGGACTAAACCAGGTCTAAACCAGGTCTAAACCAGGTCTAAACCAAGTCAAAACCAGGTCTAAACCAGATCTAAACCAGGACTAAACCAGGTCTAAACCAGGTCTAAACCAGGTATAAACCAGGTCTAAACCAGATCTAAACCAGGTCTAAACCAGATCTAAACCAGGACTAAACCAGGTCTAAACCAGGTCCAAACCAGGACTAAATCTAAACCAGCTCCAAACCAGGTCTAAACCAGGACTAAACCAGGACTAAACCAGGTCTAAACCAGGACTAAATCTAAACCAGCTCCAAACCAGGTCTAAACCAGGTCTAAACCAGGACTAAATCTAAACCAGCTCCAAACCAGGTCTAAACCAGGACTAAACCAGGACTAAACCTGGACTAAACCAGGTCTAAACCAGGTCTAAACCAGGTCAAAACCAGGACTAAACCAGGACTAAACCAGCTCCAAACCAGGTCTAAACCAGGACTAAACCAGGACTAAACCTGGACTAAACCAGGTCTAAACCAAGTCTAAACCAGGTCTAAACCAGGACTAAATCTAAACCAGGTCTAAACCAGGACTAAACCAGGACTAAACCAGCTCTAAACCAGGTCTAAACCAGGTCTAAACCAGGTCTAAACCAGGTCTAAACCAGGTATAAACCAGGTCTAAACCAGATCTAAACCAGGTCTAAACCAGGACTAAATCTAAACCAGCTCTAAACCAGGACTAAACCAGGTCTAAACCAGATCTAAACCAGGTCTAAACCAGGACTAAATATAAACCAGCTCTAAACCTGGACTAAACCAGGTCTAAACCAGGTCTAAACCAGGACTAAACCAGGACTAAACCAGGTCTAAACCAGCTCTAAACCAGGACTAAACCAGGTCTAAACCAGGTCTGAACCAGGTATAAACCAGGTCTAAACCAGGTCTAAACTAGCTCTAAACCAGGTCTAAACCAGGTCTAAACCAGGTCTAAACCAGGACTAAATCTAAACCAGGTCTAAACCAGGTCTAAACCAGGACTAAACCAGGACTAAACCAGCTCTAAACCAGCTCTAAACCAAGTCTAAACCAGGTCTAAACCAGGACTAAATCTAAACCAGCTCTAAACCAGGTCTAAACCAGGACTAAACCAGGACTAAACCAGGTCTAAACCAGGTCTAAACCAGCTCTAAACCAGCTCTAAACCAGGTCTAAACCAGGTCCAAACCAGGACTAAACCAGGACTAAACCAGCTCTAAACCAGCTCTAAACCAGCTCTAAACCAGATCTAAACCAAGTCTAAACCAGGTCTAAACCAGCTCTAAACCAGGACTAAACCAGGTCTAAACCAGGTCTAAACCAGGTCTAAACCAAGTCTAAACCAGGTCTAAACCAGGTCTAAACCAGGTCTAAACCAGCTCTAAACCAGCTCTAAACCAAGTCAAAACCAGGTCTAAACCAGATCTAAACCAGGTCTAAACCAGATCTAAACCAGGACTAAACCAAGTCAAAACCAGGTCTAAACCAGATCTAAACCAGGTCTAAACCAGATCTAAACCAGGTCTAAACCAGCTCTAAACCAGCTCTAAACCAAGTCAAAACCAGGTCTAAACCAGATCTAAACCAGGTCTAAACCAGATCTAAACCAGGACTAAACCAGGTCTAAACCAGGTCTAAACCAGGTATAAACCAGGTCTAAACCAGCTCTAAACCAGGTCTAAACCAGGACTAAACCAGCTCTAAACCAGCTCTAAACCAGCTCTAAACCAGGTCTAAACCAAGTCTAAACCAGGTCTAAACCAGCTCTAAACCAGGACTAAACCAGGTCCAAACCAAGTCTAAACCAGGTCTAAACCAGGTCTAAACCAGCTCTAAACCAGCTCAAAACCAAGTCAAAACCAAGTCTAAACCAGGTCTAAACCAGCTCTAAACCAGGACTAAACCAGGTCTAAACCAAGTCCAAACCAGGTATAAACCAGGTCTAAACCAGGTCTAAACCAGCTCTAAACCAGGACTAAACCAGGTCTAAACCAAGTCTAAACCAGGTATAAACCAGGTCTAAACCAGCTCTAAACCAGGTCTAAACCAGATCTAAACCAGGTGTAAACCAGATCTAAACCAGGACTAAACCAGGTCTAAACCAGGTCTAAACCAGGTCTAAACCAGATCTAAACCAGGTCTAAACCAGATCTAAACCAGGTCTAAACCAGATCTAAACCAGGACTAAACCAGGTCTAAACCAGGTCCAAACCAGGTATAAACCAGATCTAAACCAGCTCTAAACCAGGACTAAACCAGGTCTAAACCAAGTCTAAACCAGGACTAAACCAGGTCTAAACCAGGTCTAAACCAGGTATAAACCAGGTCTGAACCAGCTCTAAACCAGGTCTAAACCAGGTCTAAACCAGATCTAAACCAGCTCTAAACCAGGACTAAACCAGGTCTAAACCAAGTCTAAACCAGGTATAAACCAGGTCTAAACCACGTCTAAACCAGGTCTAAACCAGCTCTAAACCAGGACTAAACCAGGTCTAAACCAGGTCTAAACCAGGTCTAAACCAAGTCTAAACCAGGTCTAAACCAGGTCTAAACCAGCTCTAAACCAGCTCTAAACCAAGTCAAAACCAGGTCTAAACCAGATCTAAACCAGGACTAAACCAAGTCAAAACCAGGTCTAAACCAGATCTAAACCAGGTCTAAACCAGATCTAAACCAGGTCTAAACCAGCTCTAAACCAAGTCTAAACCAGGTCTAAACCAGGTCTAAACCAGGTCTAAACCAGGTCTAAACCAGCTCTAAACCAGGACTAAACCAGGTCTAAACCAGGTCTAAACCAGGTCTAAACCAGGACAAAACCAGGACTAAAACAGGTCTAAACCAGGTCTAAACCAGGTCTAAACCAGGTCTAAACCAGGACTAAACCAAGTCTAAACCAGGTCTAAACCAGCTCTAAACCAGGACTAAACCAGGTCCAAACTAGCTCTAAACCAGGTCTAAACCAGATCTAAACCAGGTCTAAACCAGGACTAAATCTAAACCAGCTCTAAACCAGGTCTAAACCAGGACTAAACCAGGACTAAACCAGGACTAAACCAGAACTAAACCAGGTCCAAATCAGGTCTAAACCAGCTTTAAACCAGGTCTAAACCAGGTCTAAACCAGGACTAAACCAGCTCTAAACCAGCTCTAAACCAAGTCTAAACTAGGTCTAAACCAGGTCTAAACCAGGTCTAAACCAGGACTAAATCTAAACCAGGTCTAAACCAGGTCTAAACCAGGTCTAAACCAGGACTAAACCAGGTCTAAACCAGGTCTAAACCAGGACTAAACCAGGTCTAAACCAGGTCTAAACCAGGACTAAACCAGGACTAAACCAGGACTAAACCAGGTCTAAACCAGGTCTAAACCAGGACTAAACCAGGACTAAACCAGCCCTAAACCAGCTCTAAACCAGCTCCAAACCAGCTCTAAACCAGGACTAAACCAGGACTAAACCAGCTCTAAACCAGCTCTAAACCAAGTCTAAACCAGGTCTAAACCAGGTCTAAACTAGCTCTAAACCAGGTCTAAACCAGGTCTAAACCAGGACTAAATCTAAACCAGGTCTAAACCAGGACTAAACCAGGTTTAAATCAGGTCTAAACCAGGTCTAAACCAGGTCTAAACCAGGACTAAATCTAAACCAGCTCTAAACCAGGTCTAAACCAGGACTAAACCAGGACTAAACCAGGACTAAACAAGGACTAAACCAAGTCCAAATCAGGTCTAAACCAGCTCTAAACCAGGTCTAAACCAGGTCTAAACCAGGACTAAACCAGGACTAAACCAGCTCTAAACCAGCTCTAAACCAAGTCTAAACTAGGTCTAAACCAGGTCTAAACCAGGTCTAAACTAGCTCTAAACCAGGTCTAAACCAGGTCTAAACCAGGACTAAATCTAAACCAGGTCTAAACCAGGTCTAAACCAGGTCTAAACCAGGACTAAACCAGGTCTAAACCAGGTCTAAACCAGGACTAAACCAGGTCTAAACCAGGTCTAAACCAGGACTAAACCAGGACTAAACCAGGTCTAAACCAGGTCTAAACCAGGACTAAACCAGGACTAAACCAGGTCTAAACCAGGTCTAAACCAGGTCTAAACCAGGACTAAACCAGGTCTAAACCAGGTCTAAACCAGGTATAAACCAGGTCTAAACCAGGTCTAAACTAGCTCTAAACCAGGTCTAAACCAGGTCTAAACCAGGTCTAAACCAGGACTAAATCTAAACCAGGTCTAAACCAGGTCTAAACCAGGACTAAACCAGGACTAAACCAGCTCTAAACCAGCTCTAAACCAAGTCTAAACCAGGTCTAAACCAGGTCTAAACCAGGACTAAATCTAAACCAGCTCTAAACCAGGTCTAAACCAGGACTAAACCAGGACTAAACCAGGTCTAAACCAGGTCTAAACCAGCTCTAAACCAGGTCTAAACCAGGACTAAATCTAAACCAGCTCTAAACCAGGTCTAAACCAGGACTAAACCAGGACTAAACCAGGTCCAAACCAGGTCTAAACCAGCTCTAAACCAGGTCTAAACCAGGTCCAAACCAGGACTAAACCAGGACTAAACCAGCTCTAAACCAGCTCTAAACCAGCTCTAAACCAGGTCTAAACCAAGTCTAAACCAGGTCTAAACCAGCTCTAAACCAGGACTAAACCAGGTCTAAACCAGGTCTAAACCAGGTCTAAACCAAGTCTAAACCAGGTCTAAACCAGCTCTAAACCAGGACTAAACCAGGTCTAAACCAGGTCTAAACCAGGTCTAAACCAGATCTAAACCAGGTCTAAACCAGATCTAAACCAGGACTAAACCAGGTCTAAACCAGGTCTAAACCAGGTATAAACCAGGTCTAAACCAAGTCTAAACCAGCTCTAAACCAGCTCTAAACCAGGACTAAACCAGATCTAAACCAGGTCTAAACCAGATCTAAACCAGGACTAAACCAGGTCTAAACCAGGTCTAAACCAGGTCTAAACCAGGTCTAAACCAAGTCTAAACCAGGTCTAAACCAGCTCTAAACCAGGACTAAACCAGGTCTAAACCAGCTCTAAACCAGGACTAAACCAGGTCTAAACCAGGTCTAAACCAGGTCTAAACCAAGTCAAAACCAGGTCTAAACCAGATCTAAACCAGGACTAAACCAGGTCTAAACCAGGTCTAAACCAGGTATAAACCAGGTCTAAACCAGATCTAAACCAGGTCTAAACCAGATCTAAACCAGGACTAAACCAGGTCTAAACCAGGTCCAAACCAGGACTAAATCTAAACCAGCTCCAAACCAGGTCTAAACCAGGACTAAACCAGGACTAAACCAGGTCTAAACCAGGACTAAATCTAAACCAGCTCCAAACCAGGTCTAAACCAGGTCTAAACCAGGACTAAATCTAAACCAGCTCCAAACCAGGTCTAAACCAGGACTAAACCAGGACTAAACCTGGACTAAACCAGGTCTAAACCAGGTCTAAACCAGGTCAAAACCAGGACTAAACCAGGACTAAACCAGCTCCAAACCAGGTCTAAACCAGGACTAAACCAGGACTAAACCTGGACTAAACCAGGTCTAAACCAAGTCTAAACCAGGTCTAAACCAGGACTAAATCTAAACCAGGTCTAAACCAGGACTAAACCAGGACTAAACCAGCTCTAAACCAGGTCTAAACCAGGTCTAAACCAGGTCTAAACCAGGTCTAAACCAGGTATAAACCAGGTCTAAACCAGATCTAAACCAGGTCTAAACCAGGACTAAATCTAAACCAGCTCTAAACCAGGACTAAACCAGGTCTAAACCAGATCTAAACCAGGTCTAAACCAGGACTAAATATAAACCAGCTCTAAACCTGGACTAAACCAGGTCTAAACCAGGTCTAAACCAGGACTAAACCAGGACTAAACCAGGTCTAAACCAGCTCTAAACCAGGACTAAACCAGGTCTAAACCAGGTCTGAACCAGGTATAAACCAGGTCTAAACCAGGTCTAAACTAGCTCTAAACCAGGTCTAAACCAGGTCTAAACCAGGTCTAAACCAGGACTAAATCTAAACCAGGTCTAAACCAGGTCTAAACCAGGACTAAACCAGGACTAAACCAGCTCTAAACCAGCTCTAAACCAAGTCTAAACCAGGTCTAAACCAGGACTAAATCTAAACCAGCTCTAAACCAGGTCTAAACCAGGACTAAACCAGGACTAAACCAGGTCTAAACCAGGTCTAAACCAGCTCTAAACCAGCTCTAAACCAGGTCTAAACCAGGTCCAAACCAGGACTAAACCAGGACTAAACCAGCTCTAAACCAGCTCTAAACCAGCTCTAAACCAGATCTAAACCAAGTCTAAACCAGGTCTAAACCAGCTCTAAACCAGGACTAAACCAGGTCTAAACCAGGTCTAAACCAGGTCTAAACCAAGTCTAAACCAGGTCTAAACCAGGTCTAAACCAGGTCTAAACCAGCTCTAAACCAGCTCTAAACCAAGTCAAAACCAGGTCTAAACCAGATCTAAACCAGGTCTAAACCAGATCTAAACCAGGACTAAACCAAGTCAAAACCAGGTCTAAACCAGATCTAAACCAGGTCTAAACCAGATCTAAACCAGGTCTAAACCAGCTCTAAACCAGCTCTAAACCAAGTCAAAACCAGGTCTAAACCAGATCTAAACCAGGTCTAAACCAGATCTAAACCAGGACTAAACCAGGTCTAAACCAGGTCTAAACCAGGTATAAACCAGGTCTAAACCAGCTCTAAACCAGGTCTAAACCAGGACTAAACCAGCTCTAAACCAGCTCTAAACCAGCTCTAAACCAGGTCTAAACCAAGTCTAAACCAGGTCTAAACCAGCTCTAAACCAGGACTAAACCAGGTCCAAACCAAGTCTAAACCAGGTCTAAACCAGGTCTAAACCAGCTCTAAACCAGCTCAAAACCAAGTCAAAACCAAGTCTAAACCAGGTCTAAACCAGCTCTAAACCAGGACTAAACCAGGTCTAAACCAAGTCCAAACCAGGTATAAACCAGGTCTAAACCAGGTCTAAACCAGCTCTAAACCAGGACTAAACCAGGTCTAAACCAAGTCTAAACCAGGTATAAACCAGGTCTAAACCAGCTCTAAACCAGGTCTAAACCAGATCTAAACCAGGTGTAAACCAGATCTAAACCAGGACTAAACCAGGTCTAAACCAGGTCTAAACCAGGTCTAAACCAGATCTAAACCAGGTCTAAACCAGATCTAAACCAGGTCTAAACCAGATCTAAACCAGGACTAAACCAGGTCTAAACCAGGTCCAAACCAGGTATAAACCAGATCTAAACCAGCTCTAAACCAGGACTAAACCAGGTCTAAACCAAGTCTAAACCAGGACTAAACCAGGTCTAAACCAGGTCTAAACCAGGTATAAACCAGGTCTGAACCAGCTCTAAACCAGGTCTAAACCAGGTCTAAACCAGATCTAAACCAGCTCTAAACCAGGACTAAACCAGGTCTAAACCAAGTCTAAACCAGGTATAAACCAGGTCTAAACCACGTCTAAACCAGGTCTAAACCAGCTCTAAACCAGGACTAAACCAGGTCTAAACCAGGTCTAAACCAGGTCTAAACCAAGTCTAAACCAGGTCTAAACCAGGTCTAAACCAGCTCTAAACCAGCTCTAAACCAAGTCAAAACCAGGTCTAAACCAGATCTAAACCAGGACTAAACCAAGTCAAAACCAGGTCTAAACCAGATCTAAACCAGGTCTAAACCAGATCTAAACCAGGTCTAAACCAGCTCTAAACCAAGTCTAAACCAGGTCTAAACCAGGTCTAAACCAGGTCTAAACCAGGTCTAAACCAGCTCTAAACCAGGACTAAACCAGGTCTAAACCAGGTCTAAACCAGGTCTAAACCAGGACAAAACCAGGACTAAAACAGGTCTAAACCAGGTCTAAACCAGGTCTAAACCAGGTCTAAACCAGGACTAAACCAAGTCTAAACCAGGTCTAAACCAGCTCTAAACCAGGACTAAACCAGGTCCAAACTAGCTCTAAACCAGGTCTAAACCAGATCTAAACCAGGTCTAAACCAGGACTAAATCTAAACCAGCTCTAAACCAGGTCTAAACCAGGACTAAACCAGGACTAAACCAGGACTAAACCAGAACTAAACCAGGTCCAAATCAGGTCTAAACCAGCTTTAAACCAGGTCTAAACCAGGTCTAAACCAGGACTAAACCAGCTCTAAACCAGCTCTAAACCAAGTCTAAACTAGGTCTAAACCAGGTCTAAACCAGGTCTAAACCAGGACTAAATCTAAACCAGGTCTAAACCAGGTCTAAACCAGGTCTAAACCAGGACTAAACCAGGTCTAAACCAGGTCTAAACCAGGACTAAACCAGGTCTAAACCAGGTCTAAACCAGGACTAAACCAGGACTAAACCAGGACTAAACCAGGTCTAAACCAGGTCTAAACCAGGACTAAACCAGGACTAAACCAGCCCTAAACCAGCTCTAAACCAGCTCCAAACCAGCTCTAAACCAGGACTAAACCAGGACTAAACCAGCTCTAAACCAGCTCTAAACCAAGTCTAAACCAGGTCTAAACCAGGTCTAAACTAGCTCTAAACCAGGTCTAAACCAGGTCTAAACCAGGACTAAATCTAAACCAGGTCTAAACCAGGACTAAACCAGGTTTAAATCAGGTCTAAACCAGGTCTAAACCAGGTCTAAACCAGGACTAAATCTAAACCAGCTCTAAACCAGGTCTAAACCAGGACTAAACCAGGACTAAACCAGGACTAAACAAGGACTAAACCAAGTCCAAATCAGGTCTAAACCAGCTCTAAACCAGGTCTAAACCAGGTCTAAACCAGGACTAAACCAGGACTAAACCAGCTCTAAACCAGCTCTAAACCAAGTCTAAACTAGGTCTAAACCAGGTCTAAACCAGGTCTAAACTAGCTCTAAACCAGGTCTAAACCAGGTCTAAACCAGGACTAAATCTAAACCAGGTCTAAACCAGGTCTAAACCAGGTCTAAACCAGGACTAAACCAGGTCTAAACCAGGTCTAAACCAGGACTAAACCAGGTCTAAACCAGGTCTAAACCAGGACTAAACCAGGACTAAACCAGGTCTAAACCAGGTCTAAACCAGGACTAAACCAGGACTAAACCAGGTCTAAACCAGGTCTAAACCAGGTCTAAACCAGGACTAAATCTAAACCAGGTCTAAACCAGGACTAAACCAGGTTTAAATCAGGTCTAAACCAGGTCTAAACCAGGTCTAAACCAGGACTAAATCTAAACCAGATCTAAACCAGGTCTAAACCAGAACTAAATCTAAACCAGCTCTAAACCAGGTCTAAACCAGGACTAAACCAGGACTAAACCAGGTCTAAACCAGGTCTAAACCAGTTCTAAACCAGGACTAAACCAGGACTAAACCAGCTCCAAACCAGGTCTAAACCAGCTCTAAACCAGCTCTAAACCAGCTCTAAACCAGGTCTAAACTAGCTCTAAACCAGGTCTAAACCAGGACTAAACCAGGACTAAACTGGGTCCAAACCAGGTCTAAACCAGGTCTAAACCAGGTCTAAACCAGGACTAAACCAGGTCTAAACCAGCTCTAAACCAAGTCCAAACCAGGTCTAAACCAGGTCCAAACCAGGTCTAAACCAGGTCTAAACCAGGTCTAAACCAGGTCTAAACCAGGTCTAAACTAGCTTTATACCAGGTCTAAACCAGGTCTAAACCAGGACTAAATCTAAACCAGGTCTAAACCAGGACTAAACCAGGACTAAACCAGGTCTAAACCAGGTCTAAACCAGGACTAAACCAGGACTAAACCAGCTCTAAACCAGGTCTAAACCAGCTCTAAACCAGCTCTAAACCAAGTTTAAACCAGGTCTAAACCAGGACTAAACCAGGACTAAACCAGGTCTAAACCAGCTCTAAACCAGCTCTAAACCAGGACTAAATCTAAACCAGCTCTAAACCAGGACTAAACCAGGACTAAACCAGGTCTAAACCAGGTCTAAACCAGGTATAAACCAGCTCTAAACCAGGTCTAAACCAGATCTAAACCAGGTCTAAACCAGGACTAAATCTAAACCAGGTCCAAACCACGTCTAAACCAGGACTAAATCTAAACCAGGTCTAAACCAGGTCTAAACCAGGTCTAAACCAGGTCTAAACCAGGACTAAACCAGGACTAAACCAGGTCTAAACCAGGTCTAAACCAGGTCTAAACCAGGTCTAAACTAGCTCTAAACCAGGTCTAAACCAGATCTAAACCAGGTCTAAACCAGGACTAAATCTAAACCAGCTCTAAACCAGGTCTAAACCAGGACTAAACCAGGACTAAACCAGGTCTAAACCAGGTCTAAACCAGGACTAAACCAGCTCTAAACCAGCTCTAAACCAGGTCTAAACCAGGACTAAACCAGGTCTAAACAAGGACTAAACCAGCTCTAAACCAGCTCTAAACCAGCTCTAAACCAGCTCTAAACCAGCTCTAAACCAGGTCTAAACCAGGTCTAAACCAGGTCTAAACCAGGACTAAATCTAAACCAGCTCTAAACCAGGTCTAAACCAGGACTAAACCAGGACTAAACCAGGTCTAAACCAGGTCTAAACCAGGTCTAAACCAGGACTAAACCAGCTCTAAACCAGCTCTAAACCAGCTCTAAACCAGGTCTAAACCAGGTCTAAACCAGGTCTAAACCAGGACTAAACCAGCTCTAAACCAGCTCTAAACCAGGTCTAAACTAGCTCAAAACCAGGTCTAAACCAGATCTAAACCAGGTCTAAACCAGGACTAAATCTAAACCAGCTCTAAACCAGGTCTAAACCAGGACTAAACCAGGACTAAACCAGGACTAAACCAGGACTAAACCAGGTCTAAACCAGGTCTAAACCAGGTCCAAACCAGGTCTAAACCAGGACTAAATCTAAACCAGCTCTAAACCAGGTCTAAACCAGGACTAAACCAGGACTAAACCAGGTCTAAACCAGGTCTAAACCAGGTCTAAACCAGGACTAAACCCAGGACCAAATCCAGGTCTAAACCAGGTCTAAACCAGGTCTAAACCAGGTCTAAACCAGGACTAAACCAGGACTAAACCAGGACTAAACCAGGACTAAACCAGGTCTAAACCAGGTCTAAACCAGGACTAAACCAGGACTAAACCAGCTCTAAACCAGCTCTAAACCAAGTCTAAACTAGGTCTAAACCAGGTCTAAACCAGGTCTAAACCAGGACTAAATCTAAACCAGGTCTAAACCAGGTCTAAACCAGGTCTAAACCAGGACTAAACCAGGTCTAAACCAGGTCTAAACCAGGACTAAACCAGGTCTAAACCAGGTCTAAACCAGGACTAAACCAGGACTAAACCAGCCCTAAACCAGCTCTAAACCAGCTCTAAACCAGCTCTAAACCAGCTCTAAACCAGGACTAAACCAGGACTAAACCAGCTCTAAACCAGCTCTAAACCAAGTCTAAACCAGGACTAAACCAGGTTTAAATCAGGTCTAAACCAGGTCTAAACCAGGACTAAACCAGGACTAAACCAGGACTAAACAAGGACTAAACCAGGTCCAAATCAGGTCTAAACCAGCTCTAAACCAGGTCTAAACCAGGTCTAAACCAGGACTAAACCAGGACTAAACCAGCTCTAAACCAGCTCTAAACCAAGTCTAAACTAGGTCTAAACCAGGTCTAAACCAGGTCTAAACTAGCTCTAAACCAGGTCTAAACCAGGTCTAAACCAGGACTAAATCTAAACCAGGTCTAAACCAGGTCTAAACCAGGTCTAAACCAGGACTAAACCAGGTCTAAACCAGGTCTAAACCAGGACTAAACCAGGACTAAACCAGGACTAAACCAGGTCTAAACCAGGTCTAAACCAGGACTAAACCAGGACTAAACCAGGTCTAAACCAGGTCTAAACCAGGTCTAAACCAGGACTAAATCTAAACCAGGTCTAAACCAGGACTAAGCCAGGTTTAAATCAGGTCTAAACCAGGTCTAAACCAGGTCTAAACCAGGACTAAATCTAAACCAGATCTAAACCAGGTCTAAACCAGAACTAAATCTAAACCAGCTCTAAACCAGGTCTAAACCAGGACTAAACCAGGTCTAAACCAGGACTAAATCTAAACCAGGTCCAAACCAGGTCTAAACCAGGTCCAAACCAGGTCTAAACCAGGTCTAAACCAGGTCTAAACCAGGACTAAACCAGGACTAAACCAGGTCTAAACCAGGTCTAAACCAGGTCTAAACCAGGTCTAAACTAGCTCTAAACCAGGTCTAAACCAGATCTAAACCAGGTCTAAACCAGGACTAAATCTAAACCAGCTCTAAACCAGGTCTAAACCAGGACTAAACCAGGACTAAACCAGGTCTAAACCAGGTCTAAACCAGGACTAAACCAGCTCTAAACCAGCTCTAAACCAGCTCTAAACCAGCTCTAAACCAGGTCTAAACCAGGACTAAACCAGGTCTAAACCAGGTCTACACCAGGTCTAAACCAGGTCTAAACCAGCTCTAAACCAGGTCTAAACCAGATCTAAACCAGGTCTAAACCAGGACTAAATCTAAACCAGCTCTAAACCAGGTCTAAACCAGGACTAAACCAGGACTAAACCAGGTCTAAACCAGGTCTAAACCAGGTCTAAACCAGGTCTAAACCAGGACTAAACCAGCTCTAAACCAGCTCTAAACCAGGTCTAAACCAGGTCTAAACCAGGACTAAACCAGCTCTAAACCAGCTCTAAACCAGGTCTAAACCAGGTCTAAACCAGGTCTAAACCAGGACTAAACCAGCTCTAAACCAGCTCTAAACCAGGTCTAAACTAGCTCAAAACCAGGTCTAAACCAGATCTAAACCAGGTCTAAACCAGGACTAAATCTAAACCAGCTCTAAACCAGGTCTAAACCAGGACTAAACCAGGACTAAACCAGGACTAAACCAGGACTAAACCAGGTCTAAACCAGGTCTAAACCAGGTCCAAACCAGGTCTAAACCAGGACTAAATCTAAACCAGCTCTAAACCAGGTCTAAACCAGGACTAAACCAGGACTAAACCAGGTCTAAACCAGGTCTAAACCAGGTCTAAACCAGGACTAAACCAGGACCAAATCCAGGTCTAAACCAGGTCTAAACCAGGTCTAAACCAGGTCTAAACCAGGACTAAACCAGGACTAAACCAGGACTAAACCAGGTCTAAACCAGGACTAAACCAGGACTAAACCAGGTCTAAACCAGGGCTAAACCAGGTCTAAACCAGGACTAAACCAGGACTAAACCAGCTCTAAACCAGCTCTATACCAGCTCTAAACCAGGACTAAACCAGGACTAAACCAGCTCTAAACCAGCTCTAAACCAAGTCTAAACCAGGTCTAAACCTGGTCTAAACTAGCTCTAAACCAGGTCTAAACCACGTCTAAACCAGGACTAAATCCAAACCAGGTCTAAACCAGGTCTAAACCAGGTCCAAACCAGGTCTAAACCAGGTCTAAACCAGGACTAAACCAGGACTAAACCAGGTCTAAACCAGGTCTAAACCAGGACTAAACCAGCTCTAAACCAGCTCTAAACCAGGTCTAAACCAGGTCTAAACCAGGTCTAAACCAGGACTAAACCAGCTCTAAACCAGCTCTAAACCAGGTCTAAACCAGGACTAAACCAGGACTAAACCAGGTCTAAACCAGGTCTAAACCAGGTCTAAACCAGGACTAAACCAGGACCAAATCCAGGTCTAAACCAGGTCTAAACCAGGTCTAAACCAGGTCTAAACCAGGACTAAACCAGGACTAAACCAGGACTAAACCAGGTCTAAACCAGGACTAAACCAGGACTAAACCAGGTCCAAACCAGGGCTAAACCAGGTCCAAACCAGGACTAAACCAGGACTAAACCAGCTCTAAACCAGCTCTATACCAGCTCTAAACCAGGACTAAACCAGGACTAAACCAGCTCTAAACCAGCTCTAAACCAAGTCTAAACCAGGTCTAAACCTGGTCTAAACTAGCTCTAAACCAGGTCTAAACCACGTCTAAACCAGGACTAAATCCAAACCAGGTCCAAACCAGGTCTAAACCAGGTCCAAACCAGGTCTAAACCAGGACTAAATCTAAACCAGGTCTAAACCAGGTCTAAACCAGGACTAAACCAGGTCTAAATCAGGTCTAAACCAGGTCTAAACCAGGACTAAATCTAAACCAGATCTAAACCAGGTCTAAACCAGGACTAAATCTAAACCAGCTCCAAACCAGGTCTAAACCAGGACTAAACCAGGACTAAACCAGGTCTAAACCAGGTCTAAACCAGGTCTAAACCAGGACTAAACTAGGACTAAATCAGCTCCAAACCAGCTCTAAACCAGGTCTAAACCAGGTCTAAACCAGGACTAAATCTAAACCAGCTCTAAACCAGGTCTAAACCAGGTCTAAACCAGGACTAAATCTAAACCAGCTCTAAACCAGGACTAAACCAGGACTAAACCAGGACTAAACCAGGTCTAAACCAGGTCTAAACCTGGTCTAAACCAGGACTAAACCAGGACTAAACCAGCTCTAAACCAGGTCCAAACCAGCTCTAAACCAGCTCTAAACCAGGTCTAAACCAGGTCTAAACCAGGTCTAAACCAGGTCTAAACCAGGTCTAAACCAGCTCTAAACCAGCTCTAAACCAAGTCAAAACCAGGTCTAAACCAGATCTAAACCAGGTCTAAACCAGATCTAAACCAGGTATAAACCAGGTCTAAACCAGCTCTAAACCAGGTCTAAACCAGGACTAAATATAAACCAGCTCTAAACCAGGACTAAACCAGGTCTAAACCAGCTCCAAACCAGGTCTAAACCAGCTCTAAACCAGCTCTAAACCAGCTCTAAACCAGGTCTAAACTAGCTCTAAACCAGGTCTAAACCAGGACTAAACCAGGACTAAACCAGGTCTAAACCAGGTCTAAACTAGCTTTATACCAGGTCTAAACAAGGACTAAATCTAAACCAGGTCTAAACCAGGACTAAACCAGGACTAAACCAGGTCTAAACCAGGTCTAAACCAGGACTAAACCAGGACTAAACCAGCTCTAAACCAGGTCTAAACCAGCTCTAAACCAGCTCTAAACCAAGTTTAAACCAGGTCTAAACCAGGACTAAACCAGGACTAAACCAGGTCTAAACCAGCTCTAAACCAGGACTAAACCAGGACTAAACCAGGTCTAAACCAGGTCTAAACCAGGTATAAACCAGCTCTAAACCAGGACTAAATCTAAACCAGGTCTAAACCACGTCTAAACCAGGACTAAATCTAAACCAGGTCTAAACCAGGTCTAAACCAGGTCTAAACCAGGTCTAAACTAGCTCTAAACCAGGTCTAAACCAGATCTAAACCAGGTCTAAACCAGGACTAAATCTAAACCAGCTCTTAACCAGGTCTAAACCAGGACTAAACCAGGACTAAACCAGGTCTAAACCAGGTCTAAACCAGGACTAAACCAGCTCTAAACCAGCTCTAAACCAGGTCTAAACCAGGTCTAAACCAGGTCCAAACCAGGTCTAAACCAGGACTAAATCTAAACCAGCTCTAAACCAGGTCTAAACCAGGACTAAACCAGGACTAAACCAGGTCTAAACCAGGTCTAAACCAGGTCTAAACCAGGACTAAACCAGGACCAAATCCAGGTCTAAACCAGGTCTAAACCAGGTCTAAACCAGGTCTAAACCAGGACTAAACCAGGACTAAACCAGGACTAAACCAGGTCTAAACCAGGACTAAACCAGGACTAAACCAGGTCTAAACCAGGGCTAAACCAGGTCTAAACCAGGACTAAACCAGGACTAAACCAGCTCTAAACCAGCTCTATACCAGCTCTAAACCAGGACTAAACCAGGACTAAACCAGCTCTAAACCAGCTCTAAACCAAGTCTAAACCAGGTCTAAACCTGGTCTAAACTAGCTCTAAACCAGGTCTAAACCACGTCTAAACCAGGACTAAATCCAAACCAGGTCTAAACCAGGTCTAAACCAGGTCCAAACCAGGTCTAAACCAGGTCTAAACCAGGACTAAACCAGGACTAAACCAGGTCTAAACCAGGTCTAAACCAGGTCTAAACCAGGACTAAACCAGCTCTAAACCAGCTCTAAACCAGGTCTAAACCAGGTCTAAACCAGGTCTAAACCAGGACTAAACCAGCTCTAAACCAGCTCTAAACCAGGTCTAAACCAGGACTAAACCAGGTCTAAACCAGGTCTAAACCAGGTCTAAACCAGGACTAAACCAGGACCAAATCCAGGTCTAAACCAGGTCTAAACCAGGTCTAAACCAGGTCTAAACCAGGACTAAACCAGGACTAAACCAGGACTAAACCAGGTCTAAACCAGGACTAAACCAGGACTAAACCAGGTCCAAACCAGGGCTAAACCAGGTCCAAACCAGGACTAAACCAGGACTAAACCAGCTCTAAACCAGCTCTATACCAGCTCTAAACCAGGACTAAACCAGGACTAAACCAGCTCTAAACCAGCTCTAAACCAAGTCTAAACCAGGTCTAAACCTGGTCTAAACTAGCTCTAAACCAGGTCTAAACCACGTCTAAACCAGGACTAAATCCAAACCAGGTCTAAACCAGGTCTAAACCAGGTCCAAACCAGGTCTAAACCAGGACTAAATCTAAACCAGGTCTAAACCAGGTCTAAACCAGGACTAAACCAGGTCTAAATCAGGTCTAAACCAGGTCTAAACCAGGACTAAATCTAAACCAGATCTAAACCAGGTCTAAACCAGGACTAAATCTAAACCAGCTCCAAACCAGGTCTAAACCAGGACTAAACCAGGACTAAACCAGGACTAAATCAGCTCCAAACCAGCTCTAAACCAGGTCTAAACCAGGTCTAAACCAGGTCTAAACCAGGACTAAATCTAAACCAGCTCTAAACCAGGTCTAAACCAGGTCTAAACCAGGACTAAACCAGGACTAAACCAGCTCTAAACCAGGTCCAAACCAAGTCAAAACCAGGTCTAAACCAGATCTAAACCAGGTCTAAACCAGATCTAAACCAGGTATAAACCAGCTCTAAACCAGCTCTAAACCAAGTCAAAACCAGGTCTAAACCAGATCTAAACCAGGTCTAAACCAGATCTAAACCAGGTATAAACCAGGTCTAAACCAGCTCTAAACCAGGTCTAAACCAGGACTAAATATAAACCAGCTCTAAACCAGGACTAAACCAGGTCTAAACCAGCTCCAAACCAGGTCTAAACCAGCTCTAAACCAGCTCTAAACCAGCTCTAAACCAGGTCTAAACTAGCTCTAAACCAGGTCTAAACCAGGACTAAACCAGGACTAAACTGGGTCCAAACCAGGTCTAAACCAGGTCTAAACCAGGTCTAAACCAGGACTAAATCTAAACCAGCTCTAAACCAGGTCTAAACCAGGTCTAAACCAGGACTAAACCAGGTCTAAACCAGGTCTAAACTAGCTTTATACCAGGTCTAAACAAGGACTAAATCTAAACCAGGTCTAAACCAGGACTAAACCAGGACTAAACCAGGTCTAAACCAGGTCTAAACCAGGACTAAACCAGGACTAAACCAGCTCTAAACCAGGTCTAAACCAGCTCTAAACCAGCTCTAAACCAAGTTTAAACCAGGTCTAAACCAGGACTAAACCAGGACTAAACCAGGTCTAAACCAGCTCTAAACCAGGACTAAACCAGGACTAAACCAGGTCTAAACCAGGTCTAAACCAGGTATAAACCAGCTCTAAACCAGGACTAAATCTAAACCAGGTCTAAACCACGTCTAAACCAGGACTAAATCTAAACCAGGTCTAAACCAGGTCTAAACCAGGTCTAAACCAGGACTAAACCAGGACTAAACCAGGTCTAAACCAGGTCTAAACCAGGTCTAAACCAGGTCTAAACTAGCTCTAAACCAGGTCTAAACCAGATCTAAACCAGGTCTAAACCAGGACTAAATCTAAACCAGCTCTTAACCAGGACTAAACCAGGACTAAACCAGGTCTAAACCAGGTCTAAACCAGGACTAAACCAGCTCTAAACCAGCTCTAAACCAGGTCTAAACCAGGACTAAACCAGGTCTAAACAAGGACTAAACCAGCTCTAAACCAGCTCTAAACCAGCTCTAAACCAGCTCTAAACCAGCTCTAAACCAGGTCTAAACCAGGTCTAAACCAGGACTAAACCAGGTCTAAACCAGGTCTACACCAGGTCTAAACCAGGTCTAAACCAGCTCTAAACCAGGTCTAAACCAGATCTAAACCAGGTCTAAACCAGGACTAAACCAGGACTAAACCAGGTCTAAACCAGGTCTAAACCAGGTCTAAACCAGGACTAAACCAGCTCTAAACTAGCTCTAAACCAGGTCTAAACCAGATCTAAACCAGGTCTAAACCAGGACTAAATCTAAACCAGCTCTAAACCAGGTCTAAACCAGGACTAAACCAGGACTAAACCAGGACTAAACCAGGACTAAACCAGGTCTAAACCAGGTCTAAACCAGGTCCAAACCAGGTCTAAACCAGGACTAAATCTAAACCAGCTCTAAACCAGGTCTAAACCAGGACTAAACCAGGACTAAACCAGGTCTAAACCAGGTCTAAACCAGGTCTAAACCAGGACTAAACCAGGACCAAATCCAGGTCTAAACCAGGTCTAAACCAGGTCTAAACCAGGTCTAAACCAGGACTAAACCAGGACTAAACCAGGACTAAACCAGGTCTAAACCAGGACTAAACCAGGACTAAACCAGGTCTAAACCAGGGCTAAACCAGGTCTAAACCAGGACTAAACCAGGACTAAACCAGCTCTAAACCAGCTCTATACCAGCTCTAAACCAGGACTAAACCAGGACTAAACCAGCTCTAAACCAGCTCTAAACCAAGTCTAAACCAGGTCTAAACCTGGTCTAAACTAGCTCTAAACCAGGTCTAAACCACGTCTAAACCAGGACTAAATCCAAACCAGGTCTAAACCAGGTCTAAACCAGGTCCAAACCAGGTCTAAACCAGGACTAAATCTAAACCAGGTCTAAACCAGGACTAAACCAGGACTAAACCAGGTCTAAACCAGGTCTAAACCAGGTCTAAACCAGGACTAAACCAGCTCTAAACCAGCTCTAAACCAGGTCTAAACCAGGTCTAAACCAGGTCTAAACCAGGACTAAACCAGCTCTAAACCAGCTCTAAACCAGGTCTAAACTAGCTCAAAACCAGGTCTAAACCAGATCTAAACCAGGTCTAAACCAGGACTAAATCTAAACCAGCTCTAAACCAGGTCTAAACCAGGACTAAACCAGGACTAAACCAGGACTAAACCAGGACTAAACCAGGTCTAAACCAGGTCTAAACCAGGTCCAAACCAGGTCTAAACCAGGACTAAATCTAAACCAGCTCTAAACCAGGTCTAAACCAGGACTAAACCAGGACTAAACCAGGTCTAAACCAGGTCTAAACCAGCTCTAAACCAGGTCTAAACCAGGACTAAACCAGGTCTAAACCAGGACTAAACCAGGACCAAATCCAGGTCTAAACCAGGTCTAAACCAGGTCTAAACCAGGTCTAAACCAGGACTAAACCAGGACTAAACCAGGACTAAACCAGGTCTAAACCAGGACTAAACCAGGACTAAACCAGGTCTAAACCAGGGCTAAACCAGGTCTAAACCAGGACTAAACCAGGACTAAACCAGCTCTAAACCAGCTCTATACCAGCTCTAAACCAGGACTAAACCAGGACTAAACCAGCTCTAAACCAGCTCTAAACCAAGTCTAAACCAGGTCTAAACCTGGTCTAAACTAGCTCTAAACCAGGTCTAAACCAGGACTAAATCTAAACCAGGTCTAAACCAGGTCTAAACCAGGACTAAACCAGGTCTAAATCAGGTCTAAACCAGGTCTAAACCAGGACTAAATCTAAACCAGATCCAAACCAGGTCTAAACCAGGACTAAATCTAAACCAGCTCCAAACCAGGTCTAAACCAGGACTAAACCAGGACTAAACCAGGTCTAAACCAGGTCTAAACCAGGTCTAAACCAGGACTAAACTAGGACTAAATCAGCTCCAAACCAGCTCTAAACCAGGTCTAAACCAGGTCTAAACCAGGTCTAAACCAGGACTAAATCTAAACCAGCTCTAAACCAGGACTAAACCAGGACTAAACCAGGACTAAACCAGGTCTAAACCAGGTCTAAACCAGGTCTAAACCAGGACTAAACCAGGACTAAACCAGCTCTAAACCAGGTCCAAACCAGCTCTAAACCAGCTCTAAACCAGGTCTAAACCAGGTCTAAACCAGGTCTAAACCAGGTCTAAATCTAAACCAGGTCTAAACCAGGACTAAACCAGGACTAAACCAGGTCTAAACCAGGTCTGAACCAGGACTAAACCAGGACTAAACCAGCTCTAAACCAGGTCTAAACCAGCTCTAAACCAGCTCTAAACCAAGTCAAAACCAGGTCTAAACCAGATCTAAACCAGGTCTAAACCAGATCTAAACCAGGACTAAACCAGGTCTAAACCAGGTCTAAACCAGGTATAAACCAGGTCTAAACCAGCTCTAAACCAGGTCTAAACCAGGACTAAATATAAACCAGCTCTAAACCAGGACTAAACCAGGTCTAAACCAGGTCTAAACCAGGTATAAACCAGGTCTAAACCAGGTCTAAACTAGCTCTAAACCAGGTCTAAACCAGGTCTAAACCAGGTCTAAACCAGGACTAAATCTAAACCAGGTCTAAACCAGGTCTAAACCAGGACTAAACCAGGACTAAACCAGCTCTAAACCAGCTCTAAACCAAGTCTAAACCAGGTCTAAACCAGGTCTAAACCAGGTCTAAACCAGCTCTAAACCAGGTCTAAACCAGGTCTAAACCAGGTCTAAACCAGGACTAAATCTAAACCAGGTCTAAACCAGGTCTAAACCAGGACTAAACCAGGACTAAACCAGCTCTAAACCAGCTCTAAACCAAGTCTAAACCAGGTCTAAACCAGGTCTAAACCAGGTCTAAACCAGGTCTAAACCAGGACTAAACCAGGTCTAAACCAGGTCTAAACCAGGACTAAACCAGGTCTAAACCAGGTCCAAACCA
The DNA here is from genome assembly GCF_026437365.1 of Eucyclogobius newberryi. Classification (NCBI taxonomy): domain Eukaryota; kingdom Metazoa; phylum Chordata; class Actinopteri; order Gobiiformes; family Gobiidae; genus Eucyclogobius; species Eucyclogobius newberryi. Next base: position 34,014,976 of record NW_027316500.1, on the reverse strand, counting down.
GGACTAAACCAGGTCTAAACCAGGACTAAACCAGCTCTAAACCAGGTCTAAACCAGGTCTAAACCAGCTCTAAACCAGGTCTAAACCAGGACTAAACCAGGTCTAAACCAGGTCCAAACCAGGTCCAAACCAGGACTAAACCAGGTCTAAACCAGGTCTAAACCAGGTCTAAACCCGGTCTTCTCTCCCTCAGACTTGGGCTGATCTGACTGAGCTGGTCTCGTCCAGTAATAACTACAGCGCGTACAGGAAGTCCTTCAGCGAGTGCCGCGGCCCCAAGATCCCCATCCTGGGCGTGCACCTGAAGGACCTGATCGCCGTGCACGTGCTGCTCCCTGATTGGACGGTGGACAGTCACATGATCCACCTGGGCAAGATGCAGCAGCTGTACGTGACGCTGAACGAGCTGACCACGCTTCAGAGCGCCACGCCCAGACTGGACACCGACTCGGACCTGCTGCACCTGCTCACCGTAAGACCCTGGACCGGACCTTGGACCGGACTGGACCTGACTGGACCGGACCCTGGACCAGACCCTGGACCGGACCCTGGACCGGACCCTGGACCAGACCCTGGACCGGACCCTGGACCGGACCCTGGACCGGACCCTGGACCAGACCCTGGACCTGTTTAACCCTGTTTAGCCCTGTTTGACCCTGTTTGACCCTGTTTGGCCTTGTTTGGCCCTGTTTAGCCCTGTTTGACCCTGTTTGACCCTGTTTGGCCTTGTTTGGCCCTGTTTAGCCCTGTTTGACCCTGTTTGACCCTGTTTGGCCTTGTTTGGCCCTGTTTAGCCCTGTTTGACCCTGTTTGACCCTGTTTGGCCTTGTTTGGCCCTGTTTAGCCCTGTTTGACCCTGTTTGACCCTGTTTGGCCTTGTTTGGCCCTGTTTAGCCCTGTTTGACCCTGTTTGGCCTTGTTTGGCCCTGTTTAGCCCTGTTTGACCCTGTTTGACCCTGTTTGGCCTTGTTTGGCCCTGTTTAGCCCTGTTTGACCCTGTTTGGCCCTGCTTAGCCCTGTTTAGCCCTGTTTGGCCCTGTTTAGCCCTGCTCTGGTCTCTCTCAGCTCTCCTTGGACTTGTACTACACGGAGGATGAGATCTATGAACTGTCTCTGCTGAGGGAGCCGCGCACAAACAAGTCTCTGGTAATTACACCTTAAACCATGATTATAACATGTTTATTATGATGAATATGATAATGATTTAAATACTCTTTGCTCCGCCCACGTCAGCCCGCCTCCCCGGCCTGCCCCGCCTTCCCCTCCTCCCCCTCCTCCCCCTCCTCCCCCTCCTCCCCCTCCCGGCCTCTGGCTCCTCTGGACTGGGCGTCAGGACTGGTCTCCAAACCCGACCCGTCTGTGGTCAACAAGCACATCAGGAAAGTGGTGCAGGTAATTAACACGATTTGAACTGTCTTCAAGTTCTCTGTGTTGGTTCATCGTGTGTCTCTGTGTTGGTTCATCGTGTGTCTCTGTGTCGGTTCTTCATGTGTCTCTGTGTCGGTTCTTCATGTGTCTCTGTGTCGGTTCTTCATGTGTCTCTGTGTTAATTCATCATGTGTCTCTGTGTTGGTTCATCGTGTGTCTCTGTGTTGGTTCTTCATGTGTCTCTGTGTTGGTTCATCGTGTGTCTCTGTGTTGGTTCTTCATGTGTCTCTGTGTTGGTTCATCATGTGTCTCTGTGTCGGTTCATCGTGTGTCTCTGTGTTGGTTCATCGTGTGTCTCTGTGTCGGTTCTTCATGTGTCTCTGTGTCGGTTCATCGTGTGTCTCTGTGTTGGTTCATCATGTGTCTCTGTGTCGGTTCTTCATGTGTCTCTGTGTCGGTTCTTCATGTGTCTCTGTGTCGGTTCATCATGTGTCTCTGTGTTGGTTCATCGTGTGTCTCTGTGTTGGTTCATCGTGTGTCTCTGTGTTGGTTCATCGTGTGTCTCTGTGTTGGTTCATCATGTGTCTCTGTGTTGGTTCATCATGTGTCTCTGTGTTGGTTCATCATGTGTCTCTGTGTTGGTTCATCGTGTGTCTCTGTGTTGGTTCTTCATGTGTCTCTGTGTTAATTCATCATGTGTCTCTGTGTCGGTTCATCGTGTGTCTCTGTGTCGGTTCATCGTGTGTCTCTGTGTCGGTTCAGTCTGTTTTCAGGAACTATGACCTGGACAGAGATGGGTTCATATCTCAGGACGACTTCGAGAACATCGCTCAGAACTTTCCGTTCCTGGACTCGTTCTTTGTCCTCGACAAAGACCAGTGAGTGAGAGCGATCTGAGCGACTCACAAAAGTTGTTTAGTAATTCCAGTGTGTGCAAGGGGCGTGGCTAAAGCTAGTGTGTGCGAGGGGCGTGGCTAAAGCTAGTGTGTGTGAGGGGTGTGGCTAAAGCTAGTGTGTGCGAGGGGCGTGGCTAAAGCTAGCGTGCACAGGAACAGTTTTGCCTCATTTCTTTTACTTCTCTCAAAGCCTCTACGCCGCGTTTGAACCTCTCTTTATGTCATGCTAATGCTAATGCTAATGCTAACGTCAGACGCTTTATGACCTGGAAATATCAGATTGTGGCTCTTGACAAAGCGAGTGCCATAAACAGGAAACAGCTGTTGCTAACGTGCTTTGCTAACGTGCTTTGCTAACGTGCTTTGTGAACGTGCTTTGCTAACTTTGTTAAAGTGCTTCGCTAACGTGCTTTGCGAAAGTGCTTTGCTAACATGCTTTGCTAACGTGCTTTGTGAATGTGCTTTGCTAACTTTGTTAACGTGCTTTGCAAACGTGCTTTGCTAACGTGCTTTGTGAACGTGCTTTGCTAACTTTGTTAAAGTGCTTCGCTAACGTGCTTTGCGAAAGTGCTTTGCTAACATGCTTTGCTAACGTGCTTTGTGAATGTGCTTTGCTAACTTTGTTAACGTGCTTTGCAAACGTGCTTTGCGAACGTGCTTTGCTAACGTGCTTTGCTAACGTGCTTTGCTAACTTTGCTAACGTGCTTTGCGAACGTGCTTTGCTAACCTGCTTTGCTAACCTGCTTTGTGAACGTGCTTTGCTAACTTTGTAAACATGCTTTGCTAACGTGCTTTGCGAACCTGCTTTGCGAACGTGCTTTGCGAACTTTGCGAAAGTGCTTTGCTAACTTTGCGAACGTGCTTTGCTTACCTGCTTTGCTAACGTGTTTTGCTAACTTTGCGAAAGTGCTTTGCTAACTTTGCGAACGTGCTTTGCTTACCTGCTTTGCTAACGTGTTTTGCTAACTTTGTTAACGTGCTTTGCTAACATGCTTTGCTAACCTTCTTTGCTAACGTGCTTTGCTAGCGTGCTTTGCTAACTTTGCTAACGTGCTTTGCTAAGATGCTTTGCTAACCTTCTTTGCTAACGTGCTTTGCTAGCGTGCTTTGCTAACTTTGCTAACGTGCTTTGCTAACGTCCTTTGCTAACATGCTTTGCTAACTTGGTTAACGTGCTTTGCTAACATGCTTTGTGAACGTGCTTTGCTAACTTTGTTAACGTGCTTTGCGAACGTGCTTTGCTAACTTTGCAAACGTGCTTTGCGAACATGCTTTGCTAACTTTGTTAACGTGCTTTGCTAGCGTGCTTTGCTAACTTTGCTAACGTTCTTTGCTAACGCGCGTTGCTAGCTTCGTTCAGAGTAAAAGTGAAAAAACTTGGGCGTTTCCGTTTTAAACCCGCTCCTCGAGTTGTGATGTCGTCACGAGCGATGTCGATGTCGTTGCTCTGCAGAGACGGCCGGATCAGTAAAGCGGAGATGGAGGCGTACTTCCTGCGCGCTCTTCCTCTGCTCCAGAAGAGGATGGGCCCCGGGTTCCTCCACAACTTCACTGAGATCACCTACCTCAAGCCCACGTTCTGCGAGCACTGCGCCGGCTTTGTGAGTACTACTACTACTGCTACTACTACTGCTACTACTACTACTGCTACTACTACTGCTACTAATACTACTGCTACTACTACTGCTACTACTACTACTACTACTACTGCTACTACTGCTACTACTACTAATACTACTACTACTGCTACTACTACTGCTACTTCTACTGCTACTACTACTACTACTACTGC